>NW_018406268.1:1076833-1223173 GCF_002113885.1 Mizuhopecten yessoensis | reverse complement strand
TTACAGGACGGTTCTTGGATTGTATTCGGATTACAATGCATTTTTTCGCATTGAAGCTCATTTGCCATTTATTTTCCCAGTCCTCTAATGATGTTAGATCTTTCTGCAGTAGATCACTTTCTGCTTGGTTGCTTATGGTTCTATAGAGGAGGCTGTCGTCCGCAAATAGTTTGGTCTCTGATGATTTTGCTGAATCTGGCATGTCGTTTATGTAGGCTAGGAACAGCAGAGGTCCAAGAACTGTCCCTTGAGGTACACCAGAGAGTACTGGTACCTGTTCAGAGACAGCTCCTTCTAGGATAACGCTTTGCATTCTGTTTTGTAGGAAGGATCTTATCCACTTGTTTGTTTTAGGGTTTACTCCGTAATACTCAAGTTTATGTAGTAGGCGATGGTGTGGCACTTTATCAAACGCTTTTGCAAAATCTAGTAGGATGATATCTACTTGGCTGTTACTTTTTAATTTCGATGCAATGTCATGAATGGTGGTGATTAGTTGGGATTCGCAAGATCGTCGTTTGCGGAATCCGTGTTGTGCGTTTGTAATTATTTTGTTTTTGTCAAAGTGGTCCATTACACTGCTGTGTATAATGTGTTCCAGGACTTTGCATGTAATTGAGGTAAGTGATACAGGTCTGTAGTTTGATGCTAGATGTCTTTCATCCTTTTTGAAGAGTGGGACTACATTTGCATCTTTCCAATCTTGAGGGACTTTTCCGGTGTTGAGGGATGCTTGGTACAATTCTGTAAGAATTGGAGCAAGTTGGTCTGCTGCTATCTTTAGTATACAGGATGGTATAGCATCTGGTCCAGTTGCCTTGTGTGGTTTAAGGTTCTTCAATAATTTGTGAACTCCTTTTTCACTGATTTGTATATCCTCCATGGTGGTATATGGACTTTTCCCTTTATTTGGGAAGTTATTAAGGTTTTCTTGTTCAAGTTGTTGCATTACTAAACAGTAGTGTTAGCACATGTAGAAGCTAGATAGCTCGCATATGGGCAATAATCATGCATTTTGATTACAATACAGTTACTACTTGTAGACGGTAGTTACAAATTTATCACTGAAATAGGAATAAAGTGAATTGAAAATACATCGGATCTTTTAAACATTAGGAACAAAAAAAAAGAATGTCTGTATCTGTATATTACTGTGAGACCTCAAATTTGAGTATAAATTCCAGGGTTGGAGGAATGCCCTTTTAGTTTATATTGTTTCAGTTTGTAGTGCTGTCTTGAAGCTTTTAAGTTCTTGCATTTTGACGAGGTCTTCTGGTAGGTTATTCCACTCTGTTGTTGTTGGAGGAAAAAATGAATTTTTCAAGATGTCCATATGACACTGGATATGTCGGTAATTTTCACTATTTTTTGATCTGGTACGGGTGTTTGATGAAGTCAATGTATGTGATCTACAGACCGGGGGTACAGTCGTTTCGGTAACCGGTAGTTTCGGTACTTCAAAAAGAAGATGTATCAGTACTTTTTGTAAGTCGTTTCGGTACCTGTATTTAAGTTGTTTTGGTACTTCAACAATTTAATGTTGAATAGAACAATTTAATGTTGAATAGCAGCTCTAAATATAAAAATTAAATAACAGTACAAACTCATTTTGCAGTAACCTCACGTGTAAAAAAACTTATGTCACTGACATATCAGATATCAAGTTCGTGCTTATATCAAATATACATGGACTGTATCAAAACAAGCAAAGACCACTTTAGAAAATCTATTTCAGAAAGATATTAGAAACATGAGCAAATCAAAATAACAAACTGATACAAACACGTGTATTATAGCACAAGTTTGACTCCACACTTAGAGTTACTTCCCTTGAAGGTATACAGCACGCAAAAAGTGGTGACGTTGACTATAACTTGGTACCAAAATGTGTTTCCCATAAGTACCGAAATGATTTTCAGAAGTACCGAAACGACTTTCAGAAGTACCGAAACAACTTTCAGAAATACCGAAACGACTTTCAAAAGTACCGAAACGACCGGGTACCTAAATGACCGGGTACCTAAACGACCTGAATTTGATCTACAGGTATGGCCACTAGCCCCTTCTTATAAAAAAGGGCAAGCCGATGGTCTCGCCTGCGATCCTTTAGTAGTGTCAATTTTAGAGTGTCCATCATTTCTGTTACACTGCTGACCCTTATTAGTTTGATGTTATAAATATGACAGCGTTGTACCTTTTCCAGCGAGTGGATGTTGTTTTGCTGGTAAGGGTCCCATATCGTGCAGCTGTATTCCAGGACGGATCTCACCAGCGATTTGTATGCGGTCAGTTTCAGTGACGCTGGGCTGTGTCGCAGGTTTCGTCTTAGGAATCCGAGAGTGGAATTTGCCTTGTTGGTTGTGTTACGGATATTAGAGGCTGACTTCATGGAGTTGTGAATGGTCACCCCCAAGTATGGATTTTCTTCCATTTCTTTGAGTGATTGGCCCGACAGTTGGTAGTTGTAGGCACTAGCTATAGGCGACTTGGATCTTGATGTTCTCCGGATATAACATTTCGACGCATTGAAAGACGTACCCTATTTCGTTGCCCATTCTTTCAAGGACTTGAGGTCTTTTTGGAAGTCCAGGTGGTCTTGGAGGCATCAAATTGGACGGTATAGCAGACAATCATCAGCGAATAGATGTACAGTAGATGTTACGCAGTCGGGCAAGTCATTGATTTGGCAGAGGAAGAGTATAGGTCCCAGGACTGTCCCCTGGGGAACCCATGAATCTACCTTCACTCGTGTTGAATGGCTGCCGTCTACAAGTACTCGTTGGGTCCATGATGTCAGGGAGGCCTTGATCCATTGTAGGATGTCGGGGTTCACACCGAAATTCTCTAGTTCTTTAAAATAATCGCTAGAAAAAAAATCAAAGACAATAAATACTCATGGAGCGCAATTGTGCACAAAAAGTAATTGATTTAGATGTGAAACTTTGTGTAAAAATCCACAAGGGGGTTCAAGATGCAACAAACATCTCTAGGCCTTGTAAGTTGAAAATCTTGTGCAATTCAAATGATTACCAATCTACCAACGTGCCATGGATACAGATCCCGGCTAATATTTCATGAATGAATTCCAACAGAGTATGGACAAAGTGACAGAATCTTGCATATAGGTAGATTTGTCAAAGGTGACGTGTCAGGTTGTTCTGCTCACGATCAACTTTGAGCCGAAAAATATACCACGGTAAACACAAGGCCTATATATATTGTCTTTAATCAAAATTCTGCCGTGTCGTTCAAGCTCTGTTGGAATTCATTTACGTAAAAAAAAAAGAGAAATGCAACTACCAGACTAGGATTTGAATCCATGACTCTCTGAAGTCTATAGACAGACACTACCAAATGAGCCAACTGGGCACTGCCAATGAACTCAGTCCATCTCCGCTACATTCCTCCCTGGTTTTCTAAGTTTCTTTCCCTGAAAAGAACACTATCTACAACCAAGACTGGGATATCCCCTTGCCAATCATTCACTCACTGCTACTAGGGGAAAAAGAGATGCTTACAGCCAGACTGGGGTTTCGAACCATAGACTCTCAAAACTAGACAGATATTCTACCAATTGAGCTTGTTGTCAATGACCAACCCGGTCCAGCTCCGCTATACTAACAAAGAATGCTAAAACGTTGAGAACATAATGACTGGACCAAGTTCTAGGTCCTAGGGGTCAAATTTGTTAAAAACACTCAAACAACTTCTGAAGAACTGAAAGACCTTGTGTCATGATATTTGGTCCGTCACTTAAGTACTGTACTGGAGTATAGTAGTATGCTACAAACTTTGAAAGTTTTCAAACATAACTGACCTTGACCTTTATTCATAGCCAAAAGTGTCCAAATTATTTGAACAATCTGTTTCTGATGATGCTCATCAATCTTTAGTTTAGTGTGTTATCATGCATATGGAGTGCTGGTTCCTCTCAAAGTTACAATCCTTTCTCTGAAGGCACGGTTGTCTAGTGGTAGGACGCCGGGCTCGTGACCGAAGGGTTGCGTGTTTGAATCACACAGCTCTGCACTGTGTTGAATCTTTGAGCAAGATGCTTTACTCCGCTTGTTCCAGTCTACTCAGCTGTAAATGAGTATGTGATTGGGCAGTGCTAGAATTGTTGAATGCTAGCTGTTAGCGCCGAAATGGCAGCTCAGGCTGTATGCTACCCAGGGAGTTGAGAAAGGTATTGGCTGGTTGCAAAAACCCTATAACCACAGATAATAATTTGTGAACTGCTTTGAGACGACCTACAAACTAGGTTGTGATAAAGCAGTATATAAGAACCTCAAATTATTATTATTATTATTCAAATTTTACACAATTGTAGGTATGCAATTTTTGTATTACAGTAAACAAAATAGATGATAAGTTTTAACCTGTGGTGGTTGTTTCAGTTCAGTTTATATTATATGAGACTTTCAGTAACTTGCACACATTGTCTTGAGAAATATAATTCCCAAAGGTTGAGGTGCGCAAATTACAGGGAAAGTAGTGCTGGACACTCAAGAGTATCTCCCTTGATACTAAGACCGGTGTCAATGTTGTTAAAAGTATATATTTTTGTTTTGTATTTCAGTTTGGAGTTGGAAGCCCAGATGGTCTGAAAACAGTCTTGAAAAGTAAAGAAGACATTGAAGATGAGAAAAAAGCTACAATTCCAAGGTTTGATGAGTTTTGCTGTGCACATGTTTATTGCAGAATACCAATGTTGTCAATGTAAAAATAAAAAAAATATAATTCTTTTTATATCTTTTCAATGTTGGCACAGCTCCTATAGATCTCTTTTCATATCTTAATATCAAACCATGAAATAGCCATCTGTAAAGCATGGTTATAAAAAAAAATGTAGTTAACATTCTTACAACCCATAAAGAATAGAATTAAGATATTTGGCATGCTGATCACTTGTTGATTATTTCTGTTCAGAATAATGACCGTAAACCTACTTTAGTCAAGGTTACAGGGACAAAAGTGTAAAAAGAAAACCTTAAAAATAGTGCTGTTGCAAATCTCTATTTTGAGAAGAAGAAAAATTAATTTCGTATATTGATCTTTGTTCCACAAAAGTGAAACTGAAAAGACTACAGAAAGCCAGAAAGTGATTAAGCTATCAGAAGAACAGCCGCTGCCAGATGAACAGAAGGACAAATCCAAAGTAGGTACAGTATTGATATTGATCGTTGGTCCCGTAATAAAATGCATGGATGGCTAAATATTCTCTATATGAAAATTCCTTTTCAATTCTGTTAAAAGATAAATAAAAAAACTGCAAAGACCATACAGAGCTATGATTTTTGTCACTTGGTCACTTTTACCAGTGAGGACCGTTAAGAAAAGAATTATAATTTCTTTGTGTGTTTCAAATGCCACTCGCACACAATTTGGAAATATATTTATTTCTGTTTAAATTTTCAAACAGCACTATAGTATAGACGACTTTTAGCAGTTATCTCCTCAATAGTTCGAATTGAACTAATAGGTGGCGCTTATGTCTGCCGCCATTAACTCCGTGACTTCTCATCTGCCACGGAGGCAGTGAAGGTCAGTGTTGGACAGTCAGTAAATCGTTTGTTTATATTGACGATAACTTTTGAAAAGTGTATGGAACTAGTTCCAATTTGATAATATTATTGAAGTTATATTCACCATGTCGCTGTCTAAGCCTGTCAAACCGCATATTTCTCGCCCCGAGTATGTAAAATCAAACGAGTGGAAAGATGACATGCGAGAGTGGCCCGAAGTAACGTATGGGGATGTTTACAATTATCTGGTACACAGTCGTGGGGTTGATGGAAGTGAAATGAAGAATTTTAAGTCATTGGACAGTTTTAACTATTTCAAGAGGGGTTCTGTTGGTAAAATTATCCATGCTAGTGTTGATGAAGATCTTGTGTTGTTAAAGTCCGATGTTCGACCATCTCAGAAAGCTAATGAAAAATGCCATTCGCCGTGGGTGTTGTGTGGGTGGGACGGTACTGTACATACAGGCGAGTGTTCGAGTGTTGCTGGTTTGAGTAAAACGTGCAGTCATGTTGGGGCGTTGTTGTGGAAGGTAGAGCATGCTGTTAGAATGAATTTGACAAGAGTTGTACAGATAAACAAAATAAATGGAATATGGGCACAAGCAGAAACATTGAACCACGTTTAATTAACAATATGGACTTTCAAAAACCAAAACATAGTGTGAAAGAAAATGAGTTTCAGTGTTATGAAAGTTCTGAATGTGATGAGATAGAAGTTGAAAGTCGGTCAGATTTTCACATGTTTACAAGTCAAAAAGATTTTCAAGAATATGTAGAAAACTCTGACATCAAAAGATTATTCCTGCTCCAAAACACAACAATTCACAAAGCAGTTAGTGTTACACCTGCCCCTATTATAAATAGGCCCAACTGTGACCCTACACTCCATCAGGACCATTCAAATGATCATTCTTGCTTAAAATGCAGTGGTTTTTACCATAGATATGAAACACTCTCAGAAAATCAAATCAAAATATTAACAGAAATCACTGTAAAACAAGCTAGTGGCACAGATTCAGATGTATGGAAAGACAGTCGAAAGATTTGGATAATAGGTAGCACTGCCCATAATGTTCCAGTCAGAGACACAACAAATCCGTATAATTTTATAAGGGAACAATCTTATCCCACCTTCATGGGTAACAGATTCACAGAACACAGAAATGCTGGTGAAATTAAGGCCAAAGCAATGTTACGAGAAAATGGAATGGTTATATCTGATTCAGGAACTGTAGTTTTACTCAGTAATCCTTAGCTTTCTGTGTCTCCAGATGGCATTATAAGCATCAATAATGAAAATGTCTTGCTTAAAGTAAAGTGTCCACTATTAGAAAATGACTATTTGGAAACATATTTTGCATCAGGAAAATATGATGTAGTTCATGTTGACAACACAAATTGTCTGAAACCCAAAGGGCCAAGGGGCTATTATCTCCAAGTACAATTAACACTTCATGTGTGTAATTTAAAGAAATGCTACTTTCTTGTTTGGACCCTAGCAGAATATTGGGTGGTCAAAGTTATGTATGATGAAGTGTTCTGTGATCGAGAGATAACGAGATTGAAAAACTTTCATTTCCAGAAGTTTCTTCCAAGAATTGAGGATGTGTTTGAAAATACAAGAAACTTGTGATGTAATTTTCATAGTGTTGTCAACTTGTCGCATAAGTTTACCATTCTGGATTATCTTCAAACTCTTAGAAAACCACCTCATAAAGCTTAACGAACGGAATGGCAGAAATGTACTTTGTTATCATTGAAGGGAAAATTGACGTATTTTTCACCAGTAAAGACGCATTATCCCAGCTCAAGGATGTCTGGTAACAGATCTTCCATATATATCTGTACCTGTTAAATGACTCAAAACAATGGTATTCTCCCCCTCAAAATGATTCTTGCTGTCCATAGATAAGGTTAAATTGGCAAAGAAGCCTTTTTGATACCTCACGTGGACAGATATATACTTGTACTACACATTGCTGTTTAAGTGAGAAATGTGGTCAAATACCTGAGAATTGCCACTTAAATTATTTGTTTTGTTGGGTTTTAGCTAAGATCATTCTTTTATAATCTCTCACGGAATAATTACAATGAAAGGGCATATATTTCCCTTGCTTAAAGATGGCTGAGTAATAATGTCGATATGAAACTACCTTTAAGTATAAAATGGTGTTTTGAATTTATAACTTGGATCATCAATTATTTCTTATTTTTGCAGAATGATGGTGAACAAGATGATGAAGATGAGTTTTATACAGACTCAAGTACATTCCTGAAGGTAATTAGCAGATCAGGGTTTTCAGTAACGAACTAATAATATCATTCGTGAAACTTGTAATCAATATTTGAAATTATTGGTTAACTGATCAATTTCAATTATAATCAATCATCAGCCCAGTACTAGTGGTGAGTGTATATATATATATATATAAATTTTGGGTAGTGGAGTTTCCTATCCATAAAAGACTAATGAGTATGCATATGAAAATTATATTAAACGTGTGTACATCCTTATATAATGTATGAATGGTAAGGAGCAGAAATGATAAACCAAGCAATCGCTTAAAAAATTAAGATACATTTCTAAAAAAAAAATTGTGTGGTTTATAGGGAACACAGAGTGCCAACCCCCACAACGACTATTGTCAACACTTTGTGGACTCTGGCGAAAGGCCGCAGAACAAGATCCGAGATGTTGGTAAGTTGTCCTTCGTGACGGTGTAGTTTGGACCACTATAAATAAGACATGTCCAGTGTCTGTTTCATTTTCGTCTGCTGGATAACCGAACTAATCGGTAGTGACGCGACGTAAAACCTATCGATCAATCAACCAATGTCTGTTTCACCTTTCTTGAGAAACACATTTCTGGCAGTTACTCATTAAATATCCATCAGAATTGCACAATCTTATTTTATTTTACTACCCTTCCAAGGCGTCCCAGGAAAAAGCAGGCTACTGTAATCAAAGTCACATGAATAAAACATTCTCTTTCTTTACCTAAAGTTAGGTCAGGTTTGGGGAGGTTAATTGAATCTCTATCCAGTAATTGACTAAAAGGCCTTCCATGATGAGTATGGCAAAATAGACAGCAATGATAATTTAGACTGTAAAGGAACATCACATCCAACTCAAGCCTCATCATCAATGACTAGTCATCTTTGGTACAAGTCGAGTATATCTGAATAACGTGATTTTCTGCAAAACATTGATAATGTTTTGATTTCATCATACTGATATGATTTTTTTACTTCCTTTTTAAACGTATTTTTATATGATACTTGTAAATGATTTTAAATAGTTTACTTTTTCAAGATCAGACTTTTTTTTTACCAACAATATGTAATACTTGAAAGTATTTGTGACTGTATTTAAATAAAATAAAAAAGATGCTGAGATAAGTTTAAAACAATATTTTCAATGTTTCAGGACTTGCAAACCGTTTCGAGGAATATCCAAAACTAAGAGAGCTTATTCGCTTGAAGGATGAATTGATCTCCTCAACAAACACACCTCCCATGTAAGTCCTAAAGGTGTCCTAAAGGTGTCCTAAAGTGTCCTAAAGTGTCCTAAAGGTGTCCTAAAGTGTCCTAAAGGTGTCCTAAAGGTGTCCTAAAGTGTCCTAAAGTGTCAATACGGAACATCCTTTTCAGTGAAGCCCTACTGATTTGTTTTATATCACTAAGTTTATCTTAAAGATATTTATATAGAAAACACTTAAGATTTGCACATTTGTTGGTAGCATATGTAAAGGGCTTATACAAGGGTTGGGAAGCTTTTTGTTTTCAATTTGAACCTCATTTTGGTTCTTTGGACAGCTGAAAGTGGTAGCTGGATTGTGAAACAGCTGATTAATCAAAACATATTTGAGAAAGAAAGCAAAATTTTTCTCTCCCAAAACACAACTTTGGACAACAAAGCTATTAGCAGCTTAATTGATATCTTTAATTTGATTGAGAATTGTTTACGACTCCTCTCATAAATTTTATAAAACAACATCAATGTGTACATTGTTCGTTAGTACTGCAGAAAACTTTTAAAAATAGAAGTGGAAAAACTTTTTTAGTTTAAGAACAGAGTAGGGAAGATACAATTACCTCATGAATAATATCCTCCCCTGTTTTTATGCTGTCTAGGTACCTACAGTGTGACCTTGACCACTTCGACCTTAGTAGTCTGGGCTGTAAGTTTGATGTGATACTGGTAGAACCGCCCCTGGAGGAGTACCAGAGATCTAATGGTGCTGTGTACGACAGATTCTGGAGCTGGGACGAGGTAAGTCAAAGAAGTGTTAACTACTTATAGAAACATTTTGGGCCACGGTGATAGAAACATTTTGGGCCACGGTGATAGAAACATTATGGGCCACGGTGATAGAAACATTATGGGCCACGGTGATAGAAACATTTTGGGCCACGGTGGCTATGTGGTTATGCTTCTTACCATCTACAATCACTAGCCCTCCAACTCTGGGTCGCAGGTTCCAGCTCTACATGGGGGGTCGCAAGGTACTGGCCGCAGTCGATGGTGTTTCTGTGGGGACTCGGGTTATCCTTATATGACCATAGCTGATAATAGAGCGTTAAACACAAACAAAACAATCAAATAGACAAACTGACCAGATATCCAAAGGTGCAGTACAAATTGAATGTTGAGCTGTCACTATTATTTCTAATTTTAAGAAACCATTCCGTTATAGCCCAAGAAAGAATCTTGAAATTTTCAATTTGCTCTGTTATAACATGCATTGACATTTGGTGACATATGGAAGGGAATTGACTAATATGTGTTTTGGTAGGGAGCATTTGTCTTGAATTGCTTCACACACTTTTAAAGCATCATAGAAACGTATATTTACCTGGGCGCCTATCGCAGTGCAAGGCTTGGTCAAGACTTGTCTGAAAGCAGCATCAGATAACTAGGTCCGAATTTATTTCGTAAACGAACAATTCTGGTCCAATGCGGCTCAGGTATGGGTTGCAATGTATGTATTTACAATCATCAATATGACAATTTATTCAAAATAGGACACATGTCATGTACTGCCTACAATTGCCTGTTGCTTCGACTGTTACAGATTGAGAGATTAGATGTCCCGTCTGTTGCGTCACAGCGGTCATTTGTTTGGATCTGGTGTGGTAATGCTGATGGACTGGAACGGGGAAGACTTGTAAGTTTCATTAATACTGCTATCTTTTAGCAAATTCTAAGCTTGTTATTAAACGGACTCTTAACATGAAGATTTCACACCTTGTTCATGTTTATCATGCCTAACTTCCTAGTCTGTATTCATTGCCTACAAAATTCAAGGGTCAATCCCAATATTATTCAATCATAGCCTTTGGCTGAGGTCGATACCTGGATTTATCGACCAGAGAAAAGATATATTGACCGAGGATTTATTGATAAATTCAGGTATCGACCGAAGTTAAAGGCTACAACTGTTTTATTATTTTCAAAACAGTGTTGTAAGCAATCGGATATAAAAAGCACAACAAAAAAACTTTGGCAGCGGGACAGTGCCTTGTTTGGAGACACGTTATGATTCTATTTTTAGAAACACCCAGTCCTTCAACAAAAATAATGCGCTCCAAGTCAATATCGGTTTTTATCGGTGGACACGTGATTCACTCCTGGCAAATCACTTGTCGGGAATAATATGAAAAAATAATAAAAAAAATCGTTATGAGGATACAGTTAAGGTATAAGTATATACATGTCAATAAATGGCACCTCTGTTAAACGACACTGGTATCATTCTGTAAAGGTAATGACCAAAAAGACTAAATTAATGTGTAATTTCATGGAATATGTTTATGATTACAGTACAAACAAAATAATTTGTCGACATTTGTTTTATTTTCAGTGTTTGAAGAGATGGGGATATCGTCGTTGTGAGGATATTTGTTGGATAAAAACAAACATCCAAAACCCCTCAAAAAGCAAAAGTCTGGAACCCAATTCTATTCTTCAGAGAACAAAGGTATATTTAATATTGTTTCATTTATTCAAATGTTATGAAATCATTTGACTTGATTTGACAAAAAGGTGATTGAATGAAATATACTCAAGACTTTTGTAACCACACCATCATAATAGCTGGAGCTTGGTTTTCTCTGTAAAGTCTGCAGAGGATGAGGGTCAAAGGTCACTTAGTTAAACTACATTGAAACATTGATTTCTTTCAGCACAAGATAGTGTATGAAATCATAATTAATGAATAGAGTTGTTTACCAATACATAATGAAGGATCGTTTGAAATTTGGAGTCAAAGGATCCCAAAATCACGTAGGCCTCGAACCCGCGACTCAGGGGTGGAGGGCAGTCGTCAGGTACTGGCCGTAGGTCGGTGGTTTTTCTCAGGGACTCCGGCTTTCCTCCACCACCAAAACCTGGCACGTCCTTAAAACTCGGGTTATTCGTCTCGTGAAGGGAAGGTGTTTAGCCCCATTCCATTTGGTTTTATAGTGCGGTAAGAAGTTGCCTAATGACCCCTCTGTGGGAGCCCCTTTGGATCTCATTCAGACCACCTGTGATTACTGCCTCATTTCAAAACTGCCAGGCGCTATTTTAAACAGGGCTTTCCCGAACAATTCAAGTAGTCAAACTGGACATTTGGAACAGACTGTGAATATGGGTATAGAAAGGTACAGAAGTGGAAGTGCATACAACACATACATTTATTAAAATATGGCTCTTAATGTGATGTCCCTTTAACATAAATATGGGAGAAAGCACAGAAGCTGCTGAAGGTCAAGGTCAAATGTAAAGGTCACAAGGTCAGCCACTACTCATTTCTGAAACTGCTATTGAAACTTTGATATTTTCCAAAATAAGAATTTGAATGTAAAAATAAGTGATGCCACAATATTTGTTCATAAAGATATCAGGTTTAAGAAGGAAGACTAGAGAGCTGAAGGTCTAAGTCTTCTTGTAAGTTATTTGAAAAGTATATATATCACCAAAAGTAATATATTTGTTCACAAAGACATTATGTTATAATGAAAAACAATGCACACTTTTGATTCTCAAATTCATTGACCGTTATAATAAAATCCTTCTTTCACCAAAGCATAGTTTGTTCACTTCATAAAAAATCTTCCTTTTTTCTGTATTTTCAGGAGCACTGTCTAATGGGAATCAAGGGGACTGTCAAACGTAGCACTGATGGTGACTTCATTCATGCAAATGTGGACATAGACTTGATCATTGATGAGGAACAGGACTATGGAAGCAAAGAGAAATCTGTAGAAATATTTCACATCATTGAGCATTTCTGTCTCGGACGACGCAGACTGCATTTGTTCGGTCGTGACAGTACCATTAGACCAGGTTGGCTCTCCTTAGGATCAGAAATCACAAGTAGTAACTTTGATCCTGAAGTCTACTCAAACTTTTTCGAACAGGAACCAAATGGACATGTAATGAAGTGTACAGATGAAATCGAAAGACTCCGGCCAAAATCTCCAACACCAAAAAATAAGCAGCAATTCTCTGATAGGGGAGGTCGCGGAGGTTACCAAAGGGGGGCACAGGGTCGTGGAGGCCAGGGTGGGAGGGGTTCCAATCTCGGAGCCAAAGGGGGACCCATGGGTCGTGGCTCAAGTGCCGGGAGACAGTTCTCTAGATCTGGTTTTGGAGGTCGTGGACGATCAAGGGGTTTTAAACCAAGAGGTCCCAGATAGAAAAAGAAACACTCCAGGGCTAGTCGTGTCACAACTTCTTGTGTTATTCAGTTTGTGTCATGGCGATTGTTATTGGCTTGGACCTAATGCATTTGCAAATCTTGTCAAAAGCATTCATATTGTGTAAACGTTGAAGTTCACATTGTAAATCATGTACAAATCAACCCTGTCAGTTCATCTTTTGTATAAATGTGTTTATGTACAGAACTTGAAATGTTTCGTTATCCTTCATATAGTCTAACCATTCTACGCCAAATTAAGCCGAACCTCAAACTAATTGCAAAAGAAACTTTTTAATTCACAATCATAACCCATAGTGTGTGGTTAAACACACATACAAATCGAAAACACAGAAAAAATGGGAAAAGTTATTTTTGGGGGTCAAAGGTCACACTAGCTATTTGTTATATTTCATACACATATCCATTGACAATATGATGAAACAGATACTATATTGACTCGAATTTACAATTTATCCAAAGCAATGAATACATTTTTCAATACTTTTGAGCGATATACATAAATGAAAGCAAAATAAACAAATAAAACACTTTATCGTGTTTATAATAGTCATATTTGGGACGAATTGACTTTTTGTTATAATTATAATTATGACATTAAATCAGATTTGTTAGATCAGAGTCCTGAATTAACTGAAAGTTCTATATAGTTATTACGGAACACTCGTAAAATGTTTTTAAAATGTGTTAAATGTATCTCGAAGTCGAATAGTATCACTAGTTTTCAGACAATATATCGTCTAACTGGTATGGACGAGATGACTTATGCCGATTCCAAGATATCAAGGTTTCAGGATGACAGTTTCCAAAATGGATCACCAAACTGTCATTTTATGCATTCATTGTAAATTCAGAGAAAGATGTATATGCATGTATGGATGTAGCTGTTCTTTCCAACTAAATTAACACCCTGGGCTCACGTGAGCTATTCATAGAACAGTCGGACGTCACCAATTAGCGTTTCCGGTTTCTGCAAATGTCAGTACCAAAAACGGATCACGACTTGAATTTAACAATATCTTACACTTGAAATGAACATTTGTGTCACCATTTTAGCATTTTAATTGGTTTTGTAATTTCAATGAATATAAGTATTTCTATAGACTTAATTTTTTCCTACTTTCCGAAACAGATTGCATACTCCTCGCACGTATTTTAACAACATAACCAAAAAAATCAACCTTGAGTCTGAAATACGTTTTCTGATGCTATTTGAACTCGAAAACTAACTATATGTAGACAAACAAGAGGCCCAATGGGCCTGCATCGCTCACCTGGTAATAATCTCACACTTGTAATCTTAAAAGTGGACTAAAATACAGCTACAGGCAGAATATCAGTGTTTGATTCATAAGAACCTATTAAAAGATTTAAACATATGACGCCTGTGACCTTGAATGTCGAACAAGGACATCAGGTTGAAAGTGGATCAAGGTCATTCATTTGATTAAACTTGGTAGTCCTTCATCCCAGCATGCTACAGGCCTAATTTCAGTACCCTTGGCCTTTTGGTTATTGAGAAGTTGTTTGAAGATTTTAAAACATTTGACCCCTGTGACCTTGAAAGCTGGTCAAGGTCATTCATTTGAACAAACTTGGTAGCCCTTCATCCCAGCATGCTACAGGCCCAATATCAGTACCCTGGGGATTTTGGTTACTGAAAAGAAGTTGTTTGAAGATTTTAAGACATTTGACCCCTTTGACCTTGAAAGTTGGTCAAGATCGTTCATTTTAACAAACTTGGTAGCCCTTCATCCCAGCATGCTACAGCTTCAATATCAGTACCATGGGCCTTTTGGTTATTGTGGAGAAGTCGTTTGAAGATTTTAAGACATCTGACCCAAGTGACCTTGAAAGTGGGTCAAGTTCATTCAGTTGAACAAACTTGGTAGCCCTTCATCCCAGCATGCTACAGGCCCAATATAAGTAACCTGGGCCTTTTGGTTATTGAGAAGAAGTTGTTTGATGATTTTAACATATTTGACCCCTGTGACTTTGAAAGTGGGTCAAGGTCATTCATTTGAACAAACTTGGTAGCCCTTCATTCCAGCATGCTACAGGCCCAATATAAGTAACCTGGGCCTTTTGGTTATTGAGAAGTTGTTTAAAGTAAAAAGTTGACGCGGCAAGGTGAACTAAAAATGATGTCCTCATGCATGGAAACTAGCGACAGCCAAAGTGACTATCGTTTATATCTGAACACATACTTTGTTTGTTAAAACTTCCGATATCTTAGCAGGTCCAGATCTTATTAGTATTAAATGTTCATCGGCCCGTCAACACAGGATAGGTCATCAGGGCCACCAATGGACAAAAACAAATGCAAAATAAAAACATCAAACAAACTTAAAGGTACAAAATAAACGTCAATTTGAATATTGAAAGTGGCTATGGTGACTCAAATTTTATTAAAAAGACCGGCAGCTTTCAGCTAGCTTAAAATTGAAAAGACAGTTATATTTCGAAAAAGAGACATGTAATGTTATTTTATAAATGTTCTCATGTTGACTGAAGGTCGACACAATCTAATAGCAAGTGTTATACTGTAAATGGTTCCTGACACACTATGCATTGAGGCTGGACTTCATGTTTCAGTAAATAACAACGGGTAATGTACGAATGGCCCATCCGGAGACGGGCAATGACAACCTCGTCTCGGTGCCTCTCTCTGTGGCTAGGATGCCATTCACCAACTTCAGGTTTAATAGAATGTAATTTGTAATCGACGCATTGATTCCAATTATTTTGCCCTGTGATTGTATAAATGTTGTTTTAATTAAGTGGTTTAAAATCAGTAAAATGATGTTTAAAATCTTCAGGTGGAAGTGGTAGTGCTGCTTTCGCAACACGATCTGCCTTTTCATTACCTGGCCATATATAATGATGTTAAGATTTTTCACCACCCCTTCATGAATCACTCCACCGTATACAGCAGTAACCAAATGTTCTCCAGGCTTAATCACCTGTGCTTTCGTACTTTGCTTGAAAAAGACACGTGATTGTGACTTCAAGAATTCAACATCTTGAAACTACTTTAGCGTTGCAGCTTTACTGATTCCGAACATCCTATAAGTGGTATCACAGCTGCTTATTGCGTGGATAACTGGCAGAACCCCACTAATATTGTGTCCAATAACAGTTTTAGTCTTTCGTACGTCCCACACCTTGATTTTCCTTCTGGAATCATGATCTGATCTGAAGTACAGCGACTGAAAGTATCTCAAATCTAGATGAAAGAGAAGCAGCACAAGTAGGTCGGTGTCTGTCATAAAAATATGGTTGGCTTTGACAATATTGAAGATACGGCAATCAGTATATCTGCATCAGACATTGCCTTTTTTGTATCAATTCCACTTTAGGACCTCTATTTACTTAACAGGTTGATAACATTTTCTTTATTTGTATTGTTTGCAAAGAACATGTCTTTCGTCGTCCTAAACGGGGTGTTTTCGGAAGAATAACGGTCAAATACCACCGAACAATCGGTTTGGGCGTGCTTGATGAAGTCAATGATGAAATCAATGTATCTCTGACAGATCTGCCAAAATGCCAAGCCATTTTCCACTGTATCCGATGATCATTAATTTATCATTTACATCATACATTTGTTAAAAACGCCACAATAGTGGTTTTGTTCGGGGAGAAAGTTATAAGAGGGAAAATGAACAAAACATAGAAATAAAGTAAGAAATTACAAGATATAAATAAAATATCAATAAGAGATGAGTTATCAACGATTAAATTGCATGAAAATATGTAACTATCGAAAACCGAAAAAAATGCAATTTGTGTTCGCAAATTACAAAATAGGCTCTATTTTGACATGTATGGGCATTTTTTGCTCCAAACAATCTGATGCATTATATTCATTAATATTTTTCCCGTTGACGGTATTTAATAATATAGAAAATTAATTTGCACTAGTAATCATATCTTTCCATCCTTATTGGTTTTTTGTCCAAGCTTTGAGGATGTTGTCGGTGACAAATAAAGAAATATACCACTGATAGCGTGATGTCATGACAACAGACGAAAAGAATATATTGTAAAATCATAAATACATATATTTATGACATAATCACTTATGGATTGTACTATCGAACTAACAGTTCATCGAATACAAGAACTTTTAAACTGATAACTAGATGTATAGGTACTAGATGTACGTGTGTTTATCAAAGATGACAGCGAAGGAAACATGCATGGTCTGCAAAATTACCTTCCTTTACAGCACTCTCCATATATACGGCAGCTCAAACAGGCCATATCAATAGTAGGCAATATTTCATACAAAAAACACGAAAATTAGTCATTTTCCCCTTTTTCGATTTCTTTCGAATTTTAACATGTGATATATACCTACACAATCTACTTATTACAACTGTGTTTGTTTCTTTTGCAATTTGTTTGAGTTATAATGGTAGAATGTCTAGACTAATAGTCTATCTTGGGAAATCCCGACAGTGGTCTCTTAATACAGTTCAGTAAACATGAAAATATCTGCAACAGGGAATTTTTCATGTGATCTCTTAATTGCAGTGATATCTCAAGTCAGCTCGACAATAAATTCTCATATTTTGGTGGGAGGTGCAATTTTCACCTAAAATTTTAACTTGGAATCAGCAGACTTCCTTACATCTTGCTTATTGCTCGAAGTTAATCAATAAATTGTAGAGAGCAGCTTACAAATGTGACAGTTTACATCATAATCTTTCCAAATATAGGCCAATGTAAGTAATGTACTTTGTAAGACATTAAGATTATGTGGTTACAAAGTATACATATTTTATATCTCGCATTACTACAATAAAAATAGTCACCAATGAAAGGTTAACTTTTCTATTCAATGCTTTTACTTAATATTTGTTTTCCTCAAATGTCTGGACAAAATAATCCTTTCCTAAATTTGCTATTTTACACCATCCATGTCAGTTCAATTATATACCAAATCACAAGTAGGACAAGAGGATAAAAAAAACCTTCATAAAGTGCTGGTGAGCTATGGCATGATGTAGAATCTGTTAGTTGCCAACTTAAAAGATTTGTAGTCTAGAATTGCTGAAGGGATTTTAACTAAATTGAATTGATTTGGTATAGAATAAAGTAAAGTAAATCGTTCAAAGACTACAACTTCAGTGTTATAAAAGGGATATTAACAGCATTTGGTGAGTCATCCCTGGGCTATAGCCCTTGTGGGATAATTGGCAAGACACAACCACGCAAACAGGGTGAAATGTTTCGATGACATAAAAACAGCTCAATACAGTTTAATCAGATTTAGTATTTTTGCAGTAATCCCTGGACCAAGGGTGTTTCTCCTAGTGGTGTGGGATAGGGGCCAATAGGGATATATGGTTAAAGAAATTTCCTACTTTTTCCTTAGTTCTGTCATGTCAATTTTTACCAAACTTGCTATTAGTGATATTAAATCAGATGACCAGTTCCGCTGTATTCCTCCCTCCCTTTTTTAAGTCTATGTCCCTGAAGACAACTATTCACAACCCAAGTTTGAGTATCCCCTTGCTAACCATACTTCCAATGCTTGAAACAAGGGTTGGTAAGTTCGCAAATTTTGTAACAGGAGAGAGAGAAATGTAACGGCCAGACCAGGGTTCGAACCCAGGACCCTCCAACTGTAGAAGGACGCTGTACCAATGAGGCTACCTGGTCACCGATGATCGAGTCAGTCCAGTTCCGCTACATTATTTTTAAGTTGATCAATTTTGATATAAAAGATGGAACCTGAAGCCTCAAATTCTGGAAGAGATATCTTATTGAACTTTTATCTGCTTGTAAATATTTTGGTCAATTAAAATTTAGACATCTACCCTGTCAGACTGAGGCATTTTCTGCTAATTCTGAAGTTCCATTTGGTAAAATTTAACTAAAGCTGGTAAAAGTTAACAGATTATATATTGCCTTGAACAATATGTTTGGATCAGTACAAATACAAGATTGCTACCATGGTATCATGTTATCAGAAACTTTTATAGTTCAAATAACAAAGACAACAGATGAGTGATACAGGCAGGCCCTATGTAACCTGAATCAGATTTTGAATCTATATTTATTTTGTACTACACAGCTCACTGTTTTTTTTTTTTTTTCATTCTGGGTTTATATAGAAAAAAATTGAGGGTTAAATATTTGCAAATGTTTTCAGACAATGATTTGCTTTAAGAAAAGTTAACCATTTTACAATATGCTAATGATTGATTTTCCAGTACTGTAGTGTTCATTCAAATGAGACAAACAACTTGTCACGTAATAAATACATTCTTTATTCAGTTTTTTTCAACAACAATTTTTATAAATGTCCATTCAAACACTACTTTCAATGCACTGTGTTCCTTTGTTAAGGAGAAGTGTTGCATGAATGAATTTCTGCAACAAGCCACAGTCCCCACAGGATGTCTTTGTTCACATGGAACCAAAATAATGCACACCAAGAAATATGGAGAATACTTCCTGTGACTGTCTACATCAGATCTACCAAACGTGGTGTCCAGGAGAGGTTTCCTCTGCAGGCCATGGTCGGCTTCCCGTTGATGATCTTCTTTGCAACCTGTGTAGTGAGAAAGTTATAATGTTAAATTCCGTTTTTCATCGAGTGTTAATATTGTCACTTAATAAAAGTTCAGTTTAATATAGAACCTCTGTATAATAAATGCATCTATAATTTGTATTCCCTTTTTGTGTACTTATATATAACTGTCACTGTAGGATTACAATTTACATGCGTTGCAAAGCGCCTTGGAGTAATTTTGCAAATTATATATAGACGCTATACAAATGTATTTTCTTTATTTGTTTATTATTATAATTTGATATGATATCAACAGTAAACCTCAGTAGTATTACCTGTTTATAATGCAATTAATTATAACAAGCTGTATCAAATTATTGAATATAAATAAATTCAGCAAAAGATAAAATTTTGTTCAATCAAAAAAGAAATATTTGATTTTTTCAGTCCTTCAGTGTAAGTTGTGCGATTTGACAGCAAGCATTTCTATTAACAACGTTGATACACTGCCCAGAATATCCAACATTGATATAAACCAATAGTTACATTAGCGACATCTGCTGCTGATACGCTGTCCACAGTCGTCAGTAAGTCACCGAGTTCTCGTGGTTTATCGGTCATCAAAGATTCAACAGCTAGGTGGTTGGCTATACTGGCTGTACTTTCAAAATCCATATGTATGGCTGCTTTGAGTTGATTTCTAAAATTACAAGGTAAGTAAGATTATACATAGCACATCAATTGAATTAAACATATTCTTGGCAACAACAAATTTCCTCTAATAATAATAAAGCAGATATTCTGTAATAGCTGAATCATATTACAGGGAATCATGACAATTCTGTTCTTCCCTATGATTTCAAATATAAAGAAAATTCAGTCAAGCCCTAGGCCTGCAGCCACTGTATTATAGGACTCGCACAAATAAATCGGCCAATATTCATGCGTTTCTTACTATTGTAATCCTGACCTGAAATTTGTTCCGATTAAATACAGTGCCTCTGAGTAATTAAAATGTGTAAATATTGACACATATTTTATTGAATGAAGTCTACAAATATTTAACTTTGGAAAAAAGTTTAGTTTTAGTTGATTTTAATATGTAATGGCAGATTTATAACGGGTCAAAAGTCAGGGTGTGTTCCCAACCTGCATCACCTGATCCACTTGTGAACTTCTGGTTGTCAAAAACAGAAGCCTGTAGCGCTCTTATTTGCCACTAAACCTGTCAAACAATGCCTTTTGAAGCCTTTGTCAGGTTTGTATCTATGAATCTAGACAGTTGTCATTAGAGTTGGACTTTTGATATTAACACTATTACCTCAAAAGATTAGTAACTAGAAATTTCTTTTGTGAACTAAAACATATGGCTCCCCATATTAGCCAATATGCATATTTGGAAGAATAGAAATGTCACATCAAGATTAAGGTGTGTAAAGTCTAAACCATTATACTTTAAAATTATTCTGGTTCATGTTAAATTGTCTCAACAATTTTGGTTATGTTTCGGCAGCTATGGTACTATAGACACATTTACATGTATATAAAAATAGGAATTATCACACATCTGATTACAATCTGGTTCCTCTATTGGCTCATTATTTTTTAATAAACTTAAACTTAGTGTATTTAGGTCATTTAATGTATACAATAAAACATATTTACTATGTACTGTATCATTAGTTGCTATATTTACGATTTCTTTGATAATTGTGAATGTTACATACATAAAGTGAAAGGGATTACAATAAATAAAACTGACACACTGAATGATAATGCACACATCAATGATTCTTGTCAAACAATATCTATCTGATAACCTTTCACTTTCACTCCAAAAGAAAAACGTCATTGGAAATTCGTGGTGTTTTTTTCAATAACAGATTTGTGTATAGTCGGGCATGGGCCAGATTTTAGAATGTGACACTCCTACTTCCCAAGATACATAACTATAGCAAGTTTGGTCAACATAGGTGAACAAATTTTGATATAAAAAATAAACAAAGGGCCATAACTATGTATATAGTGGGGCACAAGACCTGATTTCAGTGCGAGAGATTCCACCTTCTCAAGATACATATATATAGTAAGTTTGGTCAACGTAGGTGAAATAACATGGAACTTACGCTCCCGACAAGTTTTGGTATTAAAAAGAAACAAAGGGCCATAACTCTGTATTTAGTGGGGCAGGAGACCTAATTATAGTACACTGCACACCTTCTGTGGGTGATGCAGGTATACTTCAAGTTTGATCAAGATATCTTTAATGGTTTAAAATTTACGGGCTGGACAGGAATTTACTGAAAATGTTGCACTTATTTGACCTTTAACCTTGAGGTGAAGGTCAAAGTGACCTAATTCCAGTGCACTGTGCACCTTCTGTGGGTGATGCAGGCATACCTCAAGTTTCATCAAGATATCTTTAACGGTTTAAAATTTATGTCCCAGACAAGTTGCGATTAGGAGAACCTGAAGAAGAACCAGTACTAATTCAATGTCTACCTTCATTCGAAGGGGAGACATAATAACTTATAGTTAATGATTAAGTTGTGGGAGTCCTTATATCATATTGCTCTTGTACGCTTTGGTTTCTGCCTTGCAGTGCATTTTCAGTGTGTTTCGTATAACTCTTTTATCTATGTCATTATTTCACTTCTGTTGAAGTACATGAGTACATTGATATTTAACTAGTCCACTATCTGATTCAATCTTGCACGAACATCTAAAACATTTCTACCATTGAGTTCCTTACTTACTTGGCACTGGTTACTGCCTGATCAGATATCGCTCCGCTCTTTGTCACAGCAGCAAACTCTTTTGCAGCTGCTTGCATGATCTATACACAAAAAGTGCAAAGAGTTTATTTTAAAACTGACTTTCTTTTTGTTTATCATTGAGAGAAGCCAAACTGCAAAATAGAAGTTACTCAGTACGTTTTAATTCGTTGTGGTGCACATGGCAAACTACATGTCATAATTGAACTGTTTTATCTTAATTTTTGACAACAAAATAATTTACCCAGGTATTCAATTTATTCTCCATGACTAAGTAATATCAATATTACATGTGCTGATATAATTTTCTCCCTATCAAAATAACCTCAACAAACTTTCAAATTGATCAAATCCATTGTATGATAGTTAAAAACAACTTACAGTTTCCATGTCTGATGCGTTTCCAGCCACAGAGAATCCAAATAAACCAGTGTCGGAGTAGGGCAGATTTACAGCAGAAATCTGCAAGAAATGAATGACAGCAACTAATTTGATGATGACAATCATGAAGTCAAAGAAGAACGATACTTCAAAATGTTAAGTTCCTGTTTAGGCATTTTTACGTCTGCTAAATTGGTGCTTTTGTTGTAATGTTAAAATCAGAAAAGTTGGGCCAACCAAACAGGATAATGTATGAAATATTTAAAACGTGGATATGGGTCAAGGTCAGAGTTAAAAATAGATTGTATGCGAGATAAAAATAAACTGTTTAAATTGTGTAACCACATTGTATGTCACAAACAGAAATGATCAAAGAATGCCTTCAAAGCTGAAAGATCAACTCACGGCAAAATTATCATTTCCCATGGCAGAATGCACCGCTTTTCCCAGTCTGCTGACAAGTCCCGGGCTGTACTTGACTGAGGGCCCAACACCCATCACGTACTGCAATACTGCTGCAGATGCTGCATCTTTGCTGGTCAGACTAAAGACATCAATAAATAGAAATGTTCATTACCTAGTATCTCTTATGGAAATTTTCTAGTATCCTTTTTATTATGTAAGCAATGGCAATTTGGATATTAAGAAGATGTCGTTTTAAATTTTAATACATTAGACTCCTATGACTTGAATGTTTATCTTTCTAGAGGATGTCTACACCTTTCTATATATAAAGTGTGTCAGTGATTCTTTTTCCTCGTCCATGATAGGTATCTATGGTTTGATCAACTACTACTATCAGCATATTTAAGTATGAACAATTTACTTTACATATGCTGTAACTGATGTTGAAAATAAAAAGTGGTCCTGACTTGGAACATTTGAAATCAAATTTGTTGAATGAGTGATGATTACTAAAGTATAAAAATATTTAATTGTGACATCAGTCAATACAATGTTAGTTTTTAGAAGAAATTGTGTTGTCTGTTATAGGAGATAAATATTTCATCCTTACCCTGGTCCTTCTGTCACTAGAGAGGCATAAGTCAAATCACCACCTGTTGGGTGTCTGCTTTCACCTTCAAACAATAAAAAACAAAACTTGAAAAGACTTATAAATAACTGATTTTTTTTTTAAATGCATCTAAATACTGTTTCATATGCAAATTGAAGACATAAATAATAAAGTTGTATATGATATCCATGATATCAAAATTTTTACTATGGTTATCTAAATACTTTCAAGAATCTCTTGTCTTCTTTTTTTTTTTAGCTCACTTACCTGAAGGGCAAGTGAGCTAAAGTAAGTATGTTGTGGTGCAGATTACATCAATTTTTAATTTTAAAGACTACTAGATGTTGACCAAATTTGGAATGGAGAATTCCTGATCAAAGGGGACTCAACATTTCATAAATGAAGGGTGTCCCCAAACCCCCCCCCCCCCCCCCCCCCTGGACTAGGGACAAAAAGGCAGCACCTAACTAGGAGATGAACAGTATTGAAATCTTTAAATGGTAAAGTGAGATTTAATTAAAGGAAGGGTGGGACCACCTTTTGGACCAGGGCCCCTTTCACGTTTAAGGTTCAATCAGTTGAAATGGTTGAACCTGGGAAGTAAAATCCACAGACGCAGATCTGAACCGAGGCTGACCTCAGGAATATTTGGCACATGTAGATTGAGGGGTCCAGACGTGCCTGACAGAAACTTAAAAGCTGACTATTGCTTTTTTTGCGTTATTTCTTTCTTATCAATCCAGATGAAGATTTTCAGATATGTTAAATTCAGTGGAGGCATGAAAGAAGAACATATTATTATTGTTATTTATTCTCCGAAAGTGTGCATTTTTTAGCTCTGCCTACTGTTCAACCCAAGTGCGTTCATTTTATCGCGGAATATTTCTGCGTCACCTGTTTTGTTTCAACTAGGACACGGGAATGTAACCGAGATGTAACTTGAACACTGACAGGTCAGTAAGGGCCCCGTCTTGTGGCAATATATCCCCCATAATCATCAAGAAGCAATCTGCCCATATAGCTGAGCTTGACGTTTGACATTTGGACTTCAAAAAGAATCGCAAGGAAGCAAAATATACATTTTACATGTACTATGATGCGAGTCTTGTTTCCTTCCACCTCCATATTTGCTGGGCTAACAGAAATGTAAATACCTGTGCAATACTCATTTGTTAGCTTTAATTTGTTGTATTTCACCTTATATACCTCCTCCATCAAGAGCCAGGGTCAAAGTCAGAGATCAACTTTGTCTTTGACCTATGGACCCAAATGACCTTGACCATTAACCCAGTGACCCTGATCTTTGGTCACTTGACTTATTCTTTAATTCCGACCAACTTTGCTTCTTAATATCATAACAAAATGTTCATCAGTAAAAAAATACAAAACTTGACCTTGGCCCTTTGGACCCCGTAACCTGGACCTAAGGTCAGTTGACTCTGTGTTAAGTTCTGAACAACAATGCTTCATAGTTTCATAACAAAATGTTCATCAGGGAAAAGGTACAAAATGTAACCTTCACCTTTGACCCAGTGACCTTGACCTTTGGTCAATTGACTCCTTGTGTAATTCCGAACAACTTTGCTTCATCATGTCATAACAAAATGTTCATCAGTGAAAAGATGTAAAATTTGACCTTGACCTTTGAACCTAATGACCTTGACCTTTGACCTTGACATTTTACCTCAATGTGTATTTTTGTGAACTGAACATCTTGACCAAGTTTCATGTACATCGGTCTCCGATACGGGGCCCTAATAATGGACAGGAGTAATTACTACTAGCTCCATTACTTACCAAGACTTGGGAGCTATTTTACATCATTTAACTATTGACGCTAATTTATGCTAATTATCACATGATGTATTTATTTCTGGAATAGATCTTATTTTATATACATTTGTCCTAGCCTTTCAATTGACCACTTTCAGAACTGCCTTAAAATGGATAGGGATACAGTGGAAGTTGGTGTATAACCACCACATATTAATTCATACCTTGAAGAGCTCGGAAAGAACATTTAAATACTTACCACCAACATATTTAGATGTGTTTTCTACTGCTGTGCCAAGTAAATTTAGACTAGCAGGAATTTGCTTTGCTTTTTCTAACATGAAGTTTGCATCTACTCCAATGCCCACAAAGGCCATTCTGGGCTCCTTGAAGAGTGACAGCCTGTATGCATGCATCTGTTTAGGGACAAAAAAAATAAAATTTGAATCAAGACAAAATTTCACCAGGATCAAAGTCACGAAATATGGACATTGCATATGGAAAAGCCATGTTGTGAGTTGCTAATGATAAGTCAAAATCTACTAATTGTCAGCTTACAGATTATTATAATTATGTTCAACTGTCTGATAACTCTGTATATCAATTACCGGGTTTTGAAATTATTATCAATTTCGAAAATAAACATACTTCAGTAAAAGTTAGACTCTTATGAAATTCACTGAAACCTGTTTCATAACATGATATGCACCAGAAACATCATGTGATTTTATATTAATAAAGAATTATTTCATATTTTTTTCTCTCAAGAAAAATGGAAATTTAACCTTTATTTTGTTTATTCAAATTATGTCAATGAGAACACTTCATTCTGTTTTTCATATGCAAATGTGTATATAATGTTATTTTAACAGTTGTTGAATGTGTTTTTACCAAGATACTTCAATGCCTAATAGCTAGTCTCACTTTTTACATTATATTTAATAATTTAATTGGACAATACTGCACTTTAATTCAGCAGATATTAAACACTGATTACAAGGCTGTATGTAAATGCATTGCTATTTTGTGCAGGGATATTTCTGGAAGGGGCCATTGACCCGTCAAAACTGAAATTGACACCCCCATGTTCCTATTTTCTTTTAATTTTACATAGAATGGCCCTCTTAATTTTCATATTGACTAAAAATTGCTGAAATGGCCCACTGCTCTAAAATTCCAGGATTTTCCCTGCTGTGTTTTCTAATGTTCTTTAACACCATTAATATATATATCAATATTTGCACCATGTTTTGAGATACTAGTTTAACCTCTTGTTGTTATTTACCTCTGGTTGAGCTTTCGTAATTCTTACTTAATGTTATATAACCTGATGTTAAATACAAACAGAAGAGATATCTGGTGAAATCACCTGGGATATTAAGTTAATAGCTTTAGATAACAATAATTAACAATTATTAGGAATTTTCAAGCTTTTGAAACATTAGGCCTAAAAGGATTGATTACTTGGTTCTCAGGCCCGTGCGCATTTCATTTTAGGGCACCGCATTGCAGATTTTATCGTGAAAGTAATAAAAAAGAAATCGTGAATGCGCCAGTCGCCATCTTTAAAAAAATCGAGAAAATTGGTCCGCATGTCGTTTTTACTCGTTAGTCACTCAAGTCCAGAAAACGTTTGAATAAAGATAAAGACAGGCAAGCGTTAAAATGATTATGACATATTAGTCTTGTGTACAAATGGCGCTCATTTCGGTACAAATAAGGAATGGGGGGGGGGGGGGGGGGGGGGGGGGTGTTCGTGATTCTCGTCTGGAACATCGTGGGGGAATTTTCGGAGGCTTGCTCTATGATGGGTCTCTACACAACTTTAAAAAGACAAGGTAATGCCCACAATGAACGTTTTACAAACTATACAATAAAGAAAAATCGCCCTCGTCTTATTTTTGCCATGTAAAATGGAAAAAAAATACCTCCCTGCCGCATCTCTTTTGAAAAAAATTGGTCCGAGAACCAAGATTGGTTTTTTTTTGGCCTTAGATGTACTTTTTAACACATTAAAACCTTACTTTCACAATTTTTTCCCATATTAAAATCTTTCAAAGGGTGAGCTTACCATTTCTGATTTGATGTTGTCGACATTGTATGAAGGACAATGGATGGAATTTGACAAACCACCCTTGAATGCTGCTGCATGCAAATCTTCCATTAGCACTAAAATATACAAAACAGCACTAAAGTTATATATATTTTTCAATGCAAAAAAAAGGTTTCCATGAATTTCTTGAGGCAAGTTTTTAAAGACATTGTATAACGTTCCTTTGATGGTATACATTAACACTTCTCATGATCAAACACCTTTTTTCCTGTTTGTTATTAACACACGAAAAAAATAATGTACAAAATGAAAGCTATAATGAACACTAGTCCTCTAGTCAAAGACTAATTTCAGCAAGGAAAAGTGAATCATCTCACTAAACTGGTACTTCAGACTTGTTAAAAAAATGTGCTTTCACAATATCATTTGATAGATCATAAAATATGAATATTCCTTTTGGAAAACTGCTTAAAATACAGATATAATGCATGATAATTGTTGAAATTTCTAACAACTTAACCATATCTTTATGGCAGTAGTTATTGCCCTCCTGTCAAATACTGAAGGAAGTCTTGTTCTAATTACATTGATGTTGGACGAGCAAATAATCTATTGCAATAGTCCTGTGTATTACAACGATAAAATAGTGAAGTGTTTATAACCCTGAAGAGTAATTATTTCAAAGCTTTATTATTATTACCTCATTCACCTCTGAAAATTCATAATGAACTATTCCAACATTTGAACAGGAAGAGTTCAAATGTGTCTTCAGGGGAGAATGAGCTCAGTTGAATTACATTGTGACGGTGGTTAAGAGATACCTCATAATTTACTTACAAGCTTCAGGTTGTAAAGTCTTTAAATCAAAATCCACAAGGCCAGTAACTGTTTTCATTTCGTGCTTGAGGTATAATGGCTCTGTTACGACCATTGTCATAATGTCGATACCTGCTTCTCTGTCAATGAGATACAACAACACGTCATTACACAAACACTACTGAGCAACACATATAAAATGCAACTGCAACATCACCTTAATGTTAAAAAGAAGTTAAAAAAAGCAAATATCAAACAGTGCTTACTTCCCAAAGGGATTTCTCCACCAGCTCTTTATTGTATTTTTCTATTCCATATCAAAACACATAACACAAACATAACATTGCAAATATTCATACTACGGGCTGTTCAAAGATAAAATACCATATTTATATACTGGCTTTGAGACCCTTTAGAAGGGTCTAACACAAGTTTCTGCCCAAGATGTTGGGATTCCAATAATCCCCTAGCAGCACAACTGGGTTCAAACAAGAATCACACTCAAACATAATGTACATAACATATTATTTGAAATATAGACATGAAAATAGCAAAAGAGAAAATAAAACTAAATTATAACATTATCTTGTGAAATGTTCCTCCCCAGCTTATTTTTTTCAAAACGGACAAATTTTTGCTAGTGCATAACTATTCAAAATTAAAAAATATCTTTAGACATGTACATGACCCTTCACCCTGTGGTTGATCACCTATACATAGCACCGATGGCCTTGGTACTGACTCGGGACCCTGAAATAGGAACACATCCAGGGTATTCCAGTACTTGACCTTTATTCATGTCATTAGACTTTAATGAAAAATTTAATCTGTGAAGAAATTAGTCAGTCGAGTCATGATGATGAATTGGAACGGGACACAACAGGACGGACACGAATAAAACTATATGTTTACCTCCCCCACTATAATGGTAGGGGAGGGGATGCACTTAAAAATCTCTACTTACATAGTGTCTCTTGTGCCTTCAACTTGATAAAATAAGTACTCTCTGTTTGCAGCACACCTGAAAATCAAAGAAACAGTATTTAAAAACTTACGGCATTTAGAAGTTTGGGCTGTTCAGTTAATGATTCACCTTTTGTATAATGCATGTGTTACATTTACGATTCTTGGAAAATTGAAAGCAAAACTGAATGCCATGTGGTCACATATGTCATCCGATCAGGCAACATCGGTTAAAAAAGACTGGGTAAATCTTATTAATCTAGAAAATATTTTTGATAAACAAACAATAAATAAACAATTGTACATAGTTTTCAGATTTTCTTTACAAACAACAACAGAGTGATTCACATTGATTGGACACACGTAAATATATAAAGCTTCCATCACAAATGCTAATGTAATAGTCTATGATGCAGCAGTTGGAATTTGGACCATCGACATGGTAGTCTTTTGGAACTTGTAGGGAAATTCATCATTATTATCATGGAATTAGTGCAAGTCTGTAGTTTTTTATCTTCAATTTTTTCTGTCTTGCCCTGCGTATACTTTTACACTCAAAAAGCCCCGTATTTTTTGTATAGGGCCAAAATGCCTCCATAATCAACAGGGCAAATATAATCACTGCAAATATATTGAATATTTAGCACACTTGAACACACGATATGTCTGCTTTTTTTTCATTTCACAAATTTACATCTGTGAATAAGTGGCTCAAAGCAAAATGAAATAAGTATAAATGAAATGTTACAATTAACCAAAATTGTAAGATTAAGCATAAAGTACCTCATGTTGCAGCCATTCTTCTGGATCTCTCTGACGACTGAGACGCCATGTGTCGAAGCAGTTGACTACAAGCAATATCAACACAATCAGCATAACAGCTATTACTTATAAACTTGTAAACAAATGTTGCTACATGTATACTGATGTACTTAATTCAATTGCTCAATGCAAAATATCTATTTATAGTACAATTATTAGGATAGCCAGAAAATATGTTTGTTTCCTGTTACAGTTACATGTATGAAAAAATCTGAGCATGTACATCTAGCAGCTCATTACAAATTATATAAAACAAACGAAACAACTGATGATTGATCAGGATATACTAACATGGTAGACTAGATTTTTCCATGCAAATGATCTAGATCTAAAATATATTGTTTATTGGGGCACATGGTCAACAGGATGTGTCCTTTCTGCATGTGGAATGTCACTCCCAAATATTCTTTTTAAGTAAAAGTGATGTTATAGTAGACATGGAGTTTACACAAAACAAAGATTTATGATAAAGTAAGCCAAATATCATCAGCCCTAGGTTTGTATGAGTTTACCTTAAGAGTTTATCTTTACAATGTGATTGACTTATGATGGAAGCATTGAGAACAAATCAGTAACAGATTTTGAACTGTGCTCCAGAAACATATTGTAGACAGACGCAGATCTAGACAAACATTTCTCGCACCTCAGACAGAGATATCCCACGTCATACCCCATGCTAGATTTTTCTATCTCGTCCGATCTGTCTTGCACCTTTACGTGACATTTCGCGGAATTTTTACAGTGCGATGTACTCATTCGCATGTAACTGCTTGAAATTGACAATCTGCATTATAAATGTTCTGTTTAGTCGTTATATGTATAGTTTTGAAGTTTAGATACCTGATGTTGTAGATAAAATATAATCTACACTGTGAAATACATTGTCATCTATGTAAGAACGGACAACATTTTTACGCGGAAGCATTCAAATTTAGCTTAAGTAGTGAAGAAGTCATTATCATTTGAGGCCCCAGACGGGATAATAAAGTTTTTAGCAAAATATTTTGTTTTTCGAACTAAAAGGTGCGATAACAAAAATCAATTACCTGTTACTGAGCAAGATCGGGATATTTCAGTCTCGGGCTAAGATTCTGTAACACCCAACCTCGGCTTACGCTTCGGTTGGGATTCTTTTACAGAATCTTAACCCTCGACTGAGATAACCCGATCTCGCTCAGTTACAGGTAATGGATTTTATTAGGATAGAGCCTGTTTGTATGTCCCGTCAACTCCATTTAGCAGGATAAAATTTAATGATGTTTATCAGAATTAAAATGTACCTGGATTTACCCTGAATAGATTATCTAGATACATGTATCCATATAACCAACTAATATGTCTGAAGAAAGATCATTGAAGTTTTCATTAGCTATGATTTGAACTACACTGAAATACATTCCAGGCCTTCATATCACAAAACTAACTCCAAGAACATTATGGACTTAAATATTCTGTAATTTTACATTTCTTCTAAAATAATCTGGAGTTAGATTTTCTGCAGTTCATGCACTGTTTTATGTTAGAGGTGATTTCATAATAAAATTTTCCAAATATACTGGGTAGCACTATTTTACCAATTAAAGTTTGATGGAATTTTCCTATTAAAAGAATCTGATTTTGAGATTTAAAATAAATTTGTATTAATAAAGTATAGATAATATCTTTTGTGATTTTGCGGCCAGAAAGCATTTTTTATCATTTGAAACAGATGTTTTGGCAAATCCAGGAGTCCGCTATAGAAATAACAGACTTACTGTACCCAACTGTAGATTATCATAAGAGGTGACCAATGTATTGAAGGTATTGCTGTCTGCAGATTTGAATGTGTTAAGAAGGAGAATAAAAGAGCTCATTCTAAGTTTCCATATCTAGTTTTCTAATAAGTATCGTAGTTAGATAGAAAAATATGCATAATTAATACAAAGAAATAAATTCCAAATCTTATGATATTCCAAAAATAGTAATTAATACACAGACTGGTTATTGGAACTTGGGAAAGACAAATAATGAAGATTCATTATTAGGATGTATTCAAAAGCAAATTTACTTCACCATGTGAACGTTTGCACGACATGAACTAGTAGCCCAACTGACATTTTGAGAAAGGTAAATTAGAGCTAGAACAGTTTCATTGATTGGCAGAAGGGAATATGTTTTGCATGTGATCTATGTTCAGTCAGTTCATGCGAAATATACCAGTCCGACTATCGTAATTCCGGACCAAATGTCCGGCGTACATTTTCTATCTTAGAGTCATCGTGAGTCAAGTCACTTAAGAGTTTTAAATGCCCCTGTAATACTCAGCGCAGTCAAGCACTGCAGTAACTGGTACATTTATTGACATTGACAGAGTGAAAAATAATGCTTTGTTACGTGACTGGGACAAAGCCCGCCAACCCACTGTCAAAACCAAACCAAGTTAATATTTTAATTTAATTACTGAACATATCAAACAACTTTTGTAATTTTTGTTTTTCTGTCTTTTTTCTCGCTGGTAAGTATTTCAAGCTAACCTGACCGAAATGTCCTGTAACAGTTGTTCCAGTCCGGCAAGCTTGGGATAGTTACCTGACCAAATGTCCTGTAAGAAAATTTGTATTTCCCATGGACTGTTCAGTGTTTTACTTACAAGTGCGAGAGCATTTCTCAGGAAATGAGTTGTGCCCTCATAGCCTGCGCTTTCATACCGTGCTCCTGCCTTCACTGCTATCCCCACTTTTGATATGGGAGAAGCATTCTCAATTGATGCAACAGTTAACCCATTCTCAAGTTTTGTAACCTTAAACAAAATAAAACATACACAGCTTCAATGAAAAGAATCATAGTAATAATATTCAAATACATGTATGTATAAATCTCTAAAAATATGATAATATTTACTATTAGATTTTCTTCTTCTTGAAAATTTGGCTAATTAGTTCAAAATGAAATAAATTAACAATGCATATAAGAACTGACACAGTTGATAATGACTCGAAACAAGAAAAAAGGAAAATTAATACTTTTTGCATCTTATAAACTTCGTGATCAAGGTCTTACATGAAGTTTTCACCAGACATGACAATGTACAACAACTAAATAGTGTTTTCATAATATTCTTGCAGTTGTAGGCTTTTCCAGATTATTCTGATTCACAGCAAATAAAATCCATTTCTGTTTAATTGATTTTTGACTGTGCTCAAATATGACAAAGAATACTGTACACCACATATATACTACAGTGATATTAACCCTTTCACCACTGTAAACCATCATGGACTCATCCAGATGAATGTATGGTTGAATCTACTCAAGTTACCTAACGGTGAAGGGTCAATTCATTTTAGTATGAATTCACATAAAGTGGGGCTGTATTTATGTACGTATTATGAAATCAATAGATATTCAAATACTTTGTACATGTAGTTGATTCAGTATTATTTAAGTTACTACCAAAATCTGGATGAATTTAGAAAGAAATTACCAGGTAAATGACCTTTATACAAAACAAAGAGTTAAATGTCTGCTTTACCTTTTGTGGCTCCTTCTCAAATTTAGGCACATTAGCATGTGGGATAATATCTTCAGAAGGTTTTGGCACAGCATAAAACCGCACCTGTCCCTGTTGATATAAAAAGTAAATATTTTAAGCACATCGAAAATTGATGTATATGGTACATATTTGAATATATGTATACTTCTTTATATATCATAATGCTGTTTATATTCAAATGTTATACATGTATGTATTGGTAACTATAAGTTTATAAGGTGACTGGTCTATTGACAGGGGTCGACACTAACACTAGTCCGCTAGTCCTCGACTTGTAGATTTCAGCAAGCGGTAGTGAATCACCTAACCTATTTAGTCCTTTCGACTTGTGAAAAATATAATTATAAAATAAGAATATTTCTTTTTAAAACTTTGAAAACAGCTCAAAATAAGATATATTGCATGATAAGTGTCAAAAATTTTCCAAAACTTCATCATTTTTTAAGGCAGTAGTTAGTTAAGTCCCATACAGTCAATTACTTTTGATGTTACGTGCTGTAGATCGCGATGTTTCATTATCAGAAAATCTTGGACTAGTTACATTGACATTAACCCTGAATTGTCATTCTGTATTTCAACCCCACATTACTTAACCAAGCTAAACACCTCATTTCAGAATGACATCTATGCAATTTATCAGCAATTTGCCATTTACACATACTATCGAACAAGTCTAGATCTGTATATGATGTAGTCAATACACAACACTGTAACATATATACACAGCAAACCATTTCATATTGGCCCTTAATTTTTCTCACTTTCATTTAAGAACTTTATATACCATTTTTTGGTGAATTTAAAACCAAACAAGTTTTTCCTCTCCTTATGTATAGAAGTTCCAGATTAAAATTATCTAAATATTCTAAAATACATGTATTGTAGAAAAGTGCATGGGCTTGCTACATTGGTTTTCCCTTAAAAAATGAAAGATTGAGATTTTCATTCTACTTTCCAGTTTGTACACAATCCAATATGGTGACGATCTCCAACTGATTACACACAATGTTTCAGTGCTATCATCGATCAAATATGAGTAAACTAATTCATGTTAGCCATGTTTAATTATATGCTTGTTTAATAGTGCTGGTATGTAACACTGCAGCACAACATTTTGTGAAGCAGAACTGAAAACCATTTGTTTTTAAAGTCTTACACAGTGGTTTCCTTAAATTAACCATATCTTGACCATGTCATAAGTGACCAGAGTTAATTGCTTTTAGCTTGAGTGATTAATATGCTTTCCCTTTAGCTCATATACATGTATATTTGTTTCTTGTCATTTCAAGCAATTTAGAAACATTCAGGTTGTTTAAATAGTGAAGTTTAGTTAGCTTGTTGGTGAATTGGTGAAAAATGTCCGACGTAAATATGAAACAGCAGCATTAAAGACGATCTGTACGATCCATTTAAAAGTTTAGTGGAAGGGTCCAGATCTAGAGCACACACGTTGAAATATGTATGATCATCAACTTGGATGTTTACAAGGTCAAAAGCGGAGGAAATATTCGGTTCATAATTTCACACACATTAACAAATCAATTTAAATTATATATGAAGGTTTTGTTGTTGTTTTAAGTAGTGTGTGCCTGAGTATTGACATAATTACTTTTAGAGATCTAGCAACGCTTCTAGCAGCCCTCGTTGACAACATTGCTGCCGGTACACTTGTCTGCTCCCCAAGATGGCTGAAGGAAAGTCACGTGACATGTAAATGAATTATTTCCCTTGCATGCCTTGGACGTGAGACATATACCATGCATGGACTAAAACGCAACAACACCATCATGACAAAATGTTCCACATTTAAAAGAAATCTTTAATAAAATCTTTATAAATATAAATAATGATAGGACAGCAAAAGGCTATGTGTAAGCAAAATTTTCGAACGTCTCCTGGTAAGAACTTAAAGAAGACGTTTTTTTCCAAATAACGTTCGGAGTATATCTCGTTCTCCCTTAACATTCAAAGAAAGAGGTAGAGGTGTCTCGCAAACAAACAGCATGGAGGGAGAGTTTAAAGACGGCATTTTGTTGCAAAAAATAGATTATGTATTGGAATCATTAGGCTCTCATCAAAGCACAAATAGAGACGACACTTGTTTCCAAAAGTTTTCTGATCTTCTACACTCGAGACGTAAGTAACAGGTTATGAGAAAGTGAAAGTGAAAGTCAACACGACGGTCTTGTCACTGTCAGCTTCATTTTAGACAGAATTGTATTGATAGAAGGGCATTACTGATATAAAGCTATTCAGTCGGACTATAAAAAAAGGAATCGCAGGATGAACTTTATGACCGGTCCCTGGTTTTATACGTGTCTGACCAAAGGAGGGCAATACTGATATAAAGCGATCAAAACTAAACCCCTACGGCTAAAAAATGAATCGCAGACTGAATGTGTCTGACCAAAAAGGAGATTGTCAGTTATTTTGGACAATAAGCAAGAAATAGCCACTTTAGTGACACTTTCAAAACTAGCCCGTGTTTCCTCTGACTAGCTAGCCTTAGGCATTTTGACAGTTGTCAAAATCCTGGTGTCATTGTCAGAGGAAACTGGGGCTATTTCAATACATGACTGCATTGACTTGAGTATATGAAAACGCACAGTCTATATACAGGTACTAGCTTTGTCTGTCAATACAACTATAATATGAATATTACAGGTGTATTGACAGATGATCTTAGTACCAGTTAATTCAATAGAATAATCAACACCAGAGCTGCCTCATCAGGCACAATTCAACTACTGGCTTTTTGAGCCACCAGGCTAATAAATACATTGCCTTCACATGTTTGGATGTCTCGATGTGAGCTAAAGGTGTGCGTGTATTGGTTGTTTTTTTTGCAGCAGTTCTTTTTTTCACAGAAAAATGTGGATAAATGAAATGAAATCATGTAACAAGATAAAAAAAATTGTGCTATAGAAACATTTCTTTGAGATATTCTAATTTGGAGGAGGAAATTGGGTTATCGTGCTGGATCTTTGACCCCGAAATGAATCCCCTAATTTCAAAAGGGGTACTTTTCCTCAAATGCAATGTAAATTCCTGGCCATTGCCCTAATGCATGGTTATACTAAGTATTAGCTGACTAATAAACTACCAATACTGTTAGCCTTTCCTTCTGTTGCAGTAAAGTCTTCCAAGCAGGCTGAGCAATGTGGTGTGGGGCGCTTCCTTGCATCCATATTGAATCAGAAGGATGTGGAAATCTCTGTGTTGGTGTTTTCTATCAACCTTGCTGGTGTTCTAGGACAGATTCCTGATCTCAACAATCAACAAGGAGAGATCGTTGAAACGTTCATGGACTTTGTTTTAAAGGAAAAAGATTTGAACAATCCATCCATCGGGACAGGATACTTTGATACACTTCGGAAGTTAATCAAATTTAGGACTGCGAAGTGTTTGTATGTACACAAGATTGAAAAAGGTATATATTTTAAAGTAATTAAAATTCTTAAGAATCTGTTTATAAATATTAGAAAAAAACTCTGATGGCATATTTTTGTTTCAGACGTACATATGTCTTCCTCAAAAATTTGTAGTGCTAGCCTCAGCTCCGTCCAATTTGTTTCCTTCTGTTGAAGTTAAATTTTCCAAGCCAAGTATTGCCGTTTATTGTGCTCGTCCTTTTTCCTAGTTGAATCAGAAGGATGTGTCCAACAGTAGCATGTGAATGAAGCTCAATGTGAAATTAAAATTCTGATTTCGGATGTTTGCACATCCGAAATGTGAAAATGTCATCAGGAGTATTTATAATGTATCATTAAATATCATTATAATATTTATTTTAAAATTATATAGTTGTACAGGAATGTTAATTTAAATACCAAGTATTCCTGGTGCTAAAGTGTATAGGTTATTTTGATGTGAATACATATAGTTTGTGTGTGCATTATTCTAGCCTCAGAATTTAGAATTTTCAACAACATATAGACAATAATTAGTTCAAAACTATATAACGATACAGATTTCTTAATTAGACCTATGGAAATTGACATAGACCAGACATGTTACTTCGTTACATGTTTAGTGCTTGGTAGTTTTATATGATATTGAAAACAAGTGTTATAAAAAAGTTATTTTACAAAATGCTTATTTTTCTCAATATTATACTTGTTCATGTAAGGGATTCCCATAGACTTATAGCTACCACTTATAGATCTACTGTAAAGCTCAAACACTGTTATTCACAGAACTAGTGCTGAAGTGTTGGCAGTTACTTACTGATGCAAGAAGTCTGTTCCTGACCTCAGCTGTCCTTCGCTTTCTCAAAGATTACTTTGGCCTCTGTGAGGATGTTCAATATGTGGAAGAGTGCAGCTACACTACAATTGTCCAATCGGTTGTGAATCATATATGCCAAGCTCATAAAACTACTAATGATGCTGACAGCCGTCCTCTCCCGTCCATTCTGCCTTCTGTACTTCAGCTGTTACAGGACATACCTCGTCTGTTGATCGAGACATTAGACAGGACTGTGATACGTAACTTGTCTGAATGTCTGGCATACATTGTTTGTAACATGGGAAAAGATACATATTTCTGTGCACTCGAAGCATTGCTGTCACTACAGATGTAAGTTGGAATTTCAGGTGTTAATTTTTCTTTTTTACATAATGCATAGGGATGGAATGAAATTTTAAGAAGAAAGAAAATGTAGGACTTAAAATTATTTCATAAAGAATAAACAAATTTGCAAATTTTGAACGTGTTAAATTGTCAATAGACATTTATAAGATCTACTGAATAATTAATATTATAACAAATATGACTTAAAAGAAATTTGTACTTTCTATGATAGAAAATTTGATTGTGTCTGATACTGTATAAATTTATTACATCTATTTTGGTAAGATATAGGGTAATTATCTTGATTTAACCATTAAAATTGAACTTTGGAGATAAATGCAAAAATTGAATAACATGTTCTAAAATTTTATTTAATGCTCTTATAAATTTCTAAATATTCAGAGGTCTTACTAAGTTTTCGAAACAGGTAGTTGACATGATAAGGATAGCTAGTTGAACATTTACATGCAACTGGCTTTTAATGAGAATACTGATACCTTATGTTGATTTTAATCTAAAATCTTTTTATAATTTATCCAAGTTCCCTCCCTTGTTATCACTGTTTAAGTATATAAGCAATGGCTTGACAAATGATTGGGGCCAAGAATGATGATTTTGTGATAAATAGAAATTGTATTGCAATTTGCAGTAAGGTTGATGTCCAGGAACAAAGAGAAATTGAGAGCATAGTGAAGCAGCTGTCCCAGGATTTAGTAGAGAAGGATATTCTCCGGAGTCAGAAAATTTGCATCAAAATGTTGGAAAGCAGGTATGTATGTTAAAAATACACATGTAACAGAAAAGAGTAGTGCGCTTCCACCCGTGATCCCAGACTTCCTAGTCATATGCTCTACCACAACCTTAAGGGAAGTTTCTTCTAGTATGAAGCTAGAAGGCGATCGTAATCCTATGTACAAGCAAAATCTGCCACACACAAATCAATTTAAATGTGGCACTTAGCAGAGCTGTAATAAACATTCATGAAGATAAGTGAATCGTTATTTTAAACTTAAACAGTAATTGAAAACTTATTTTTGAGCTCTCGAAAATGTCTATTTCCTTTATTAAACAAAGAATGCAAATGGCAGGTGTCTTGACTCCGAAACTGCTGAAAATAAGTCACTTAGCCAGAATGTGCCGATCAGTCAGTAAACTCAGCTAGCTGTCAGAAAATATCAAGACATTCTGCCAAATACCACTCTTAACTCATTCACCCCTGATCATGAAGACACATTTGAACTACTCTGATTCTAGGGTTGGAATAGTTCATTACAAAACTTCAGGGGGGAATGGGTTAATACATAGGCAGTCAGAGATATATGGGTAATATATGATTCCCTTTCCCTCCTGACCCAAATGGATCCTTTGATTTTCCTCAATTTCCATTTTTTTCCCCTTTCAAGCATTTTAGAGTTGTTCCAGTCTATGACGTGGTTGTGTATGTTAGCATGGTCTGTAATGGCTGATTTGTTGTACATTGTATTGATTCTCTGATGTCTTCCTTGTATTTCTAGTGTAGACATGATGTTCATAAGTTAAACATCTTTCTGATATTCTTTCAGGAGTCACAGTCCGAATTGTTTTCAACAATTTGGATGTCTTCATCATTAGACATTTGTTCTTCCCTATTTAAATTCTGACACAATTTTATTTTTCTGTATTGCCATTATGAAGGTACTTCCCTCCAATGAGTTTGATTGTATATCTGTCCTGGATTTTTCCCTGGCAGTAATATCTTTCAAATGAAGACATTAGATCTTGCTGTCATATGTCAGTAACATTAGTAATTTTAACAAGGACTGCCAAAAAGAAAACCCCAAAATTATCTTTAGATCTAGACTAAATATATATATGTATTTAGAGGTTTGACACAAGTTACCTGTTAAACCTGGAAATAATTGAAAAATGTTAGCATTGTATCTAATGTTGTGTGATCTTGTGTCTTGTATAACCTATGTTAAATAATGGAACATTGTCCATCAGGGTGTACAACTTCCTATTAGAGTACTAGCCCTCAGGCAGATTTTGAAACATTTTACTTGCTCATCTATATATATTCATAGTAAATATCATTATCTCTAGCCCTGACGTTACAAGCCTCAGGCATTGGGCTAGTGGATTTGTACACCCCTGACTGTAATATCAAAGGAAATTTGTTTTTGTATTATAAAGATTTTACATAATTTGGCTCCAGACGTTTTGAATGGTGCAAATATTTCTGTAACTTGATACAAGAACATCAGTGCTGACTGCATGAAGGTATCTATTGCTTCTGCTACTACTATGTATATCATTCAGTAGGCATAAGTATAACATTTCAGGTTCCAACATGATGTTGTTTGGGCTCACAAGCTGACAGTCATACCTTTGTTTGTTTGTTTGTTTATGTTTAACGGCCCATCGACGGCTGTGGTCATTTAGGGCCATGGTGATTTATTTATTTATTTTACTTTTTTAACAAACATGTGAATAGCGAAGATAAAATAAGATAAAATGGTTCATTTTAAAAGTATTCGCATTGTATGTGTAGATAATAAAAAAATAAATAAAAGGGAGTTAAAATAATAAAAGAGATAACGAATAGATGATATGGAATATGCGATATATATATAACGTCAAAAATGATAAGGTGGGTTANCATACCAACAGTAACTGTATACAATAGGGTTCAGATGTTATTAGATTTACCTAAAGGCTGTTACAATCAACTTCGTTTGACTTTCCTATTCTCAGGATCCATGAAGGACTGGTGAAAGATTTACTTTTATGTCCACTGTATGTAATTACGGGCCGCACACACCTGGTACAGACGACAGAACTGCACAGCAGACAGATTACGACACACATGGATTCCAAATCTACCTGTGTCCAAATCATTCTGAACTCGCTGGAGATTTTCAGATTTACTGATGTTGTAAGTATATTGCTGCAGTACATGGACACTTTTAACCAATGATACACTCATACTCAACATTTCGAGTTTAAAAAAAATTGATGTCTGTCCTTGGGAAGGGGATAAAAAAAGTAAGGAAAATTACAAAATAGTATGACCAGTAAATTAGATTAAATATCAAACATTCATATTTTAGAGGTATTCTAATTTCAGTGATTTTTACACTTAAAACATTGTGCTAAGTTATGACTGTGCTAATTAGAGTTTCTGTATATAGTTTCCTATTACATATAGTGTGAGTGTGCCAATTCATCTAAAGTGCTTCTATAATACCCTGAATTTTAAGTCCACTAAAATTTACACTTTTACGGTATACAAATCATCGTTTAGGCTACATTTATTTGAAGAAAACAGATAAATGACAGAATATTTTTACCTAATCATAGTTAATTGAGTAAGTTTTTCACATTAAAAACATTTGGTCATTAATAAAAATCTTCTTGCATTGTTCCTGCAATGGGCTTTGGCATCGTAAGGTCTAGTGTATAACGTCTCATATTCAAATGATAATAAGTCAATTTATTATTGAGCATTTCATTTTTCAAGTTTTGATTTATGAAATGGAATTAGTTTAACCTTTGTCTGTCTGAACTTGTCTTTACAATGCTGTATTGTTCCATTAGCCCCAAGATGCAGTAGAAGCAACAGTGGAACTGTTTGACTTGACACATGACAGTAGTACAGGACAGATTCCCTTCACCCGATTTCTCCTTCACAATAAAAGAGTTCAACAAAGCTGCTTGGACTTGTTCATCAAACGTGAGTTCTTTCTCTGACAACTTGTGCCTTACAAATCCTTTTGCTGATGTCTCAAGCCTCATGAATCATTTCCCTGATTCTTCTTACTGCAAGTTTCTGTGAAAACTTGTTCTTTATGAGTCATTTTGCCAAAACTTGTTCCTTGTGAGTCTTATTATTGAGTCTCATGAGTTATGGATTAATATCTCAGTACCTGAAGTCTCAACAGTTCTTTCCTTCATACCTAAAGTCTTGTAAGTCTCCTTTCCCTGATACCTAAAGCCTTATCAGTCCTTTTCCCTATACTGTATTGCAAGCATCCTGATGTCTCAAGCCTTGCCAATTCCTTTCCCTTAATCCTTACGAGTCTTTCTCCATAAACAAGCCTCCCAATGCCTCAAGCCTTATAAGTCATTTCTCTGATACCTGAAGAATCATAAGTCCTTCTCCATATACTGAAAGCCTCCAAAGTCCTTTCCCCGATACCTAAATTCTTACAAACCTAAGTATATATACCCGAAGCCTCCCAATTCCTCAAGGGTACAAGTTTTTTCCCTGATATCTAAAGGCTCACAAGTCTTTTTCAATATTCTGCATTCCTCCCAATGTCGCAAGCCTTACAATTCCTTTCCCCCGATACCTAAAGCCTTGCAATGGCCTTCTCCATGTAACGAAAGCCTCCCAATGCCTCAAAGTTACTATTCCTTTCCCTGATACCTAAAGCCTTACAATGGCCTTCTCCATGTAATGAAAGCCTCCCAATGCCTCAAAGTTACAATTCCTTTCCCTGATACCTAAGGCCTTACAATGGCCTTCTCCATGTAACGAAAGCCTCCCAATGCCTCAAAGTTACAAGTCTTTTTCCTGATACTCAAAGCCTCACGAGCCCTTTTCCATATTCTGCATTGCTCACACTGTCTCAAGGTTACAAGTGTTTTCCCAGATATCTTTAGCCTCACAAGTCTTTATTCCATATACCAAAACCTTCCCAATGTCCCAAAAAGCCTTCTCTTATATCACGAACATCCTTTTGCTAATTAAGTGTATCTCAAGCCTGAAGTAAACAATTTATTATCACAAAATCAACAACTAAGCAGTATTACATTGAGGATTGTGTGGTATGTTTATTATTGTAGATCAGAATAGGTGGGGCTGTACCAGGAAGCTTTGCTGCTCTGTCCTAGACATAGTGAAAACAGAAGCTTTGGACAATGTGGTATGTCAACCTTACTAAATTAAGTGTAATGCTATTACCGGTACTATATTCCTTATATTTCTCAAAGACCTGATTGACCACTTATATTCAAGTGAAATAAAATGCTTTTCTGAACTGATTTTGATTCAGCTGTTAAAATTTGAATTTAAGATTTTGATAGCCTTTTCTTGAAAATGCCAATCAAGAATGGCACTGTGGTATGTGGGCTCAAAATATAGATAGGGCTAGGTCAATATTCGTTTTCTGCCTTGTTGATATGATCATTCAAACGTTTTCCTGTATCAAAAAATGATTTAAAGAAATGCTAGACATGTTTTATACATGTAAAAGAATATACAGTACAACAATTCTGATTTATTCAGCCTTTCAATAAATCTGCTGCAGTGTTCAGTTGAGACTGTTTATTTTCATTTATGGAATAAATTACAAGATACATGTGGGATTTACACATCAAATTAGATGTTTTGCAATAAATGTAAGTAACTTTTCTTTACAGACTTTCAGCAAATGTTTAGATGCGTTGTTTAAGTTAGCACCTGAAGTGCTGTTGTCTACAGATTTAGTCAATGAAGATGGGGAAACAATTGGCCAACGCCTTATCAACACTGTACAGCACAGTCTTTGTTGCATCGATTGGGAACGAAGGGACACAACTCTTGAGTTCTTGACAAAACTCCTGTCAAGTTGTCCAGGTAAAATTTTGAATGTTTTGCTCACAACACATAAAAGTAACCTGATATATTAAACTGACCTTTACCTATTGAAATTTAGTTAAAAAATAATCTTAAATGACCTGCTTGTGATGTCAGATGAATGAGGTACAGAATGATTTGGCTAGCTGCTGCCTGTATTTAGATAACACTGTGTACCTTGTAGTGCAGAGCATAGTTCTGTTATTAAGAGTGGAACATGTACTATATATTTACAGACCACAGTGGTGTGACTGAGTGGATCAGGTCTGGGCGTCTCTGTGTGTATGTATACCAAGCTCTGGATGATGCCAACAGTTACATGAGAGCCACTGCTTTGACGTGTCTACAGAGAGTGCTCGAGTCCAGCCAGCTAACGACAGACTTACTTCAGCAGTGTGACATCACTCTGGTACTTACCTCTTATTATATGTAATGCTCAAACCTTTTATTTTAGTATGAACAGTCAAAAATGTGTTCTGTAAAATCTCTCATGACAAACTATCAATTATGACAAAGTAGTGACCAAGATACAATTAAAGCAGCACTTCTACTTCTGGTAGAGTTACAGAAGGTAAATTGTTGCCTTAGATATCACACAGAGTACACTGCCCTCTAAATCAGGCAATAAAGTGTTTAGAACATTACATCACATGTCTGTTATCTTATGCACATTTATCAAACCTATATGCAATAATACATGGTTGCCGAACAGCATGTTATAAACACTTTTAACTCATTCACCCCTGAAATTTCATAATGAACTATTCCAACCTTTGAATTGGAAGAGTTGAATGTGTCTTCAGGGGTGGATGAGTAAATACTGATCTCTTGAGTCATGATCAGCTGCTACAGTTAACTAGTACAGCTACTAGTATCAGGCACTAAAGTTATAACTGTCGTATAAGAATATCAATTGATGTAGTTGTTATATTGCTGAAAAAACTGTTTTTGTTTCCTTCCCAGGATGACGTGTTCAGGAAGGTTCTGAAAATCTTGGAGAGTGACACAGAAGCCTTTGCCAGAAGGGAAAGTGTTAGTTTTATAACCAGGATGTGGAATTCTGTACACGGAGACTTGAAAGCAGACATACTACAAGTCCTTGTTGAAAGAGCAAGCAGTGACTTTGACTGGGAGGTCAAAGTTAAACTGGTGGATTTTTGGGAGATGCTAATGGAGAAGGACTTGTTAAGATCAGAAGTCCAGTTGCCGTCATATGCTGATGGATTACTGCAGAGAGAAAAACAGCAAAATTTAGATCAAGCATTTCAAGAATTTATCAAGACAGCATGTTTTGAATCTTTATTCAAACTTCTTGATGACTATGATCAAAGCGTCTGTCAAAAAGCCTGTTTACTTCTGATAAGAGTGATGAAGCATATGTCTGGTGTGCTTGAACGGCACGATTCTCTCCCTCCAGACTCGGACATCCCTGTAAAGAAGAGAAAGACTAATGATTCAGATATTGAATCTATTTATCAAAAGCTGAAAGCTCTAGACCTGACTGCTAGACTGTTAGAGGTCTCCACCACTTGTGATGAGTACGACAAAAACCCTATGTCACTTTTAGAGGACATGTTGACCTATTCCAACAAGACAGACCCGGAGGATGAGAGCAATGTTATTGACTGTTATTAAAGAAAGATACACATGTACAACAAAGTTGATTATTATTTATTGATTTGCTTTAGTCTAAACCATAGAACATTTAACTACTCTGGTATACTTTCACTTTCTATCATATTTGTATATATAGGAGAGAACTATTTGATGCAAGAAAGCAGATAGAGAGGCACATTTTTGTGTCCCCAACACCTCAAAATACTTGTCTCTGGGACGCTCAATAAAACTATTTAAAAGTTTTACTTTAGACTCCCATCAACCATATTGCACCGCCTATACTGTGAACGAGTTGTGTCAAATAATCAGTGAGTAATCTTCAACTGAAGATCAAGGTAACAGTTCAAGGTTAAATAATTTGTCACACATTCCTTGTCCACCAGGATGTTTTAAATTTTGCAATGTTGTTCCCCAAACTCCTTTCGTTGCCATACCGCTTCTAATTGGTTGAAATTAAGATATTGTCCGATTTTGATGAAAATTGGTGTATAGGGGTATTAAGGGACTGCGAATTCAACCACATGGGTTTCGTTGCCATACCAACCACATAGAGACTACAGATTGGTCAAGGCTTCTTATTGGTTGAAATTAATATATTGTTCGATATTGATGAAAATTGGTGTAGGGGACTGCATTTTCGACCACACGGAGGCTTCTGATTGGACGAAATTTAGATTATGTCAGATTTTGATGAATATTGGTGTATTAGGGGACTGGGAATTCAACTGCATAGGTTTCGTTGCCATACCAATCACATGGAGGCTTCAAATTGGTTGAAAATATGAGGGTGTAACGTCAGAATGCAGAATGGTGTGACATCATATCACATGAGAGTGTGATGTCATGTCACATGAGAGTGTGATGTCATGTCACATGATGACATGATAGTGTGATATCTTGGTACATGGTTTCATGATGGTGCAATTTCATGTCAAATGGTCTCATGATGGTGTGACATGTCACATAGTCACATTGTGTGAAATCATGTCCCATGTCTTATGATTGTGACATCAATTCACATGGTACTGCATACCTCTAGTGACAGATTTTAATATTCTCTCATCAAAGATTGGCATCATTAGGACTTGTGTTTTTCGTTGGGCGACATCCTGTAACGGCCCCCGTTACAATTAGATCTTGTTGATTTGATAATACTCATCACTTGATAGAAAGTCCTTTAATTTGACATAGCATATCATTGCTTTATGACAAACCAGCCATACTGTTAAATCTTAATAAATGTAATTTTAATGAAATTTTCTGAATATATTTACATAATTATGACACATTAAAGGATGATGTATGGTCACCACATATATGCCACTGTCTATCGTCAGTATAACAAGTTCTGAACTGTTTAAAATCCCTACTTAAATATACACAGGCTTAAGCAGTAAAGGTAAGTCTGTACAGAAATATATTGCAGTACACAAACTATGTGAAAGCATCACAGCTGATTGAACCAAGTGCCAGACTATTCCAATAGAAACAAATAATTAATATAAATTTGATCTGTTTTCTATTTGCCACTTCCAATGTCAAATATGAAAACCTTGGAACTGTTGCTCAACTGACAACAAATTTGAAAGCGTTAAATCTGGATATTTTAGCAACTTGGGCTAAACTTACAAAACATATTTGTCTTTGTGGAATGTTTAAATTGGAAATCTTGCTTAAATGATGTATCTGAACTAAGAAATAAGAGAAAAACTAATACAATTATAATTTTATACAGATACAGAATCAAATTTATGCTTTTTAGCTCACCTGGCCGGAAGGGCCAAGTGAGCTTATGCCGTGGCGTGGCATCCGTCGTCCATCTGTCTTCCGGCATCAATATTATACTTTAAAGAATTTCTTCCGAATAACCAAAATGCCCAGGGTGATGATATTCGGCAAGTAGTATGCTGGCATGAAGGGCTACCAAGTTTGTTCAAATATGTTTAAACCTTTAATCAACTTCTGAAGAATAACCGAAAGTCCTAGGATGATGCATTTTGACCAGTAACATGCTTAAATGAAGGGCTACCAAGTTTGTTCAAATGAATGAGTTTGACATATATTTAAAGTCACAGGGGTCAAATATGTTTAAAACCTTCAGACGACTTTTTCTGAATAACAAAGGCCTAGGATAATGATAATAGACCATTAACATGCTGGAATGAAGGGCAACCAAGTTTGTTCAAATGAATGACCTTGACATATATTCAAGGTCACATGGGTCAAATATGTTTAAAACCTTTAAACAATTTTGCGATAAGCAAAAGGCCAAGGGTGGTGATATTTTGCCAATAACATGATGGGATGAAGGACTACCAAGTTTGTTTAAATGAATGACCTACGCCAATATGCAAGGTCACAGTGGTCAATATATGTTTAAATCTTTAAATGACTCGTTCTGTATAACCAAACGGTCCAGGGTGAATGATATTTTACCAGAAGCATTCTGGGTTGGAAGACAATAAACTCTGTTCAACTTAATGTCCTTATTCGACATTCTAGGTCACAGGCGTCATATGTTTAAATCATTTAATAGGTTCTTATGAATCAAACACTGATATTCTGCCTGTAGCTGTATTTTAGTTCACTTTAAGATTACAAGTATGAGATTAATACCAGGTGAGCGATTCAGGCCCATTGGGCCACTTGTTTAGATTTTTAGCATAAATCAATACTCAGTAAGTAAATGTCTACCTGGTGATTTCATATTTCTCCTGTGAAAATAATACATGTTAACAGCCCTTCCTTCATTACTGACACCGTGACAAGGTGCATGTTGGCGGTTACTGTAGATTGTCAATTGTCAATATCCTGTAGGTGTCTGTGCAGGTCAATAGTGCGTAGCCACACTCCCACAAACTTTGTCGTATTCAGGAAATACCTAGTGATCAGTTTGAAACCTAAGTACATGTTTTCAGTATTCAATCAGGAGGGCGATTCATAAAGGTATGTATCAATTAATTACTTAAGCACCTTTTTCTTTTGAAAGAAAGAAAAACACATAATATCATGCGATTCCTGTGTCAGGCAGTGGAAATGCCCGAGTCTAATTTTTGTCAGACTTAATTATAGTTAAAGGATATTGACTCATCAGATTTCAGCACTCATTTAACACTTGTTTTGACATAATATCACACATATCCAATTAGGTTCATAAATAATGATGATTTAGACATTTTACCAAACTTTAGCAAAATATGTCAAAAATCAAGACATCACTTGCTTCTGAAAAAAAAATATGGGGGGGGGGATTATTAAAAGACTTATTTTGTACCTTCACCTTTCATCACACAGTTGACATAGAAATTCTGTCCTTTCAGTTAGTTTAATAGTTTCAGAATATTTTTTGTTGCACAAGTGTTGCATGCATGATTACCTTGTAATATACAAAAAAAACCTGCAACTTCCATATGATTCAGATCTACATTTCGGGCCCTAGTTAGCTACCTTAATTAAAATTTGACCTATTGATAGCCAGTTAGAGTATTCCAAAAAAATATCAAAATTAAATTGTCATGTAGCCAAAATTTCATTCATAACGTCACAAAAAGGACAGTCTACATGATGCCATCGACTTAAAGATAGTATGATTGGAAATTGAATAAAGGTCATTTTTAAAATTCCATTAACTTCTCTCCACTTGTATCTACCATACAATCAAATAGCTATCATTGTGCCTTCAATTTTTTTTTCAAAATTATTATCTGAGAATTATCTGAATAAAAAAAAGAAATGACAACTTTTTTTATTTATTTTTTAATGTACATGTAAAAAAAAATCAATCTGACAACAAAGCGTCAAGTGCCTATGCCTGACTAGGCAGTAAACACAAGCGGTCTGGGCGAGATGAAACGGTTTCCAAAGGGGCCCCCAGAGAGGGGCGTCAGGCAACTGCAATATCTTACCGCACTATGAAACCAAGTAAATGTAATATGATTTCTAAGTCCGTATTAAAACTTATTGAACAGTAGTTATTCATCATCAGAAGTTAATTGCACACTTGCCAATATTCAGAATTTAAATTTATTTAGCTTTAAACATATTTGTTGCAAATAAAATTGAACAAGGGATGGGGTACACGTTTTTAGGTCACCTGATCATGAGCTTTGCTCAAGTGACCTATTCTAATCGCTTTCCGTCCGTCGTCGACCGTCGTGCGTAAACTTTTTACATTTTCAACTTCTCAAGAACCAGTGAATGGATTCTTTTCAAACTTGGTCATAATCATCCTTGGTAGATGAGGCTACAAAATTGTAAAATTGGGATTCCTACCCCAACCCCTGGGGCCAGGGTGGGGCCCCAAAAGGAAAATTAACCAATATTTCAAAAATCTTCTTCTCCAGACTCAGAGGTACTACATTCAATTTCAGTTTATAAAAAGAAAGATCATCAGGGGCTTTATTTAAATTGTAAATTTCAGGACCCCCGGGCTATCCGTTCTCCCTTGGGGAGGGGGTAAAGTTTACTACAGTTTATATAGGGAAATAACACTTTTGGGTATATTTTGACAACTTTCTGTAGGAAATTATTTTTACTTGGTGAGAATTATCCTTGGAGGTAGATGGTTCCAAATTGTAAAATTGAGATTCCTACCCCCAACCCTAGGGGCCAGGGCGGGGCCCCAAAGGGAATTAACCAATATTTCAAAAATCTTCTTCTCCAGACTGAGAGGTACTACATTCAATTTCAGTGCATAAAAATAAAGATAATCAAGGGCTTTATTTAAATTGTAAATTTAGAATTAGAATTCCCGCCCATTCCCAGGGGCTAGGGCGGGGCCCCAAAGGGAACATTTACCAATATTTTCAAATTCTTATCCTTTGATGACATGACAAGTGTTGTATTTCACTAAGTTTACATGCTGATTTCCACATCACATCTAAACAATAAAATAAAGCTACCAGTACCTATGATATAACTCAGGTGACCGCTAAGGCCATTGGGCCTCTTGTTACAATTTAGCACAGCCTTCTCCCGTCATACATTTACAATTAAATGTCAACAATGATAATAGGTATAAACATAAAGTATATATATATATAAATATATATTGAATTTAGTACCGGAATGTGACATCTGTACGGGGCTTAACACCTTTCTTCAACCATGGGACAAACCTTTCTGTGAAAAGGAATATTCACGAGACGAATATCCCTTTTCAAATGTTTTCATAAAGTGCATATTTGCAATGACAAACTACACGCGTATAAAAAAGAGAAACGTTTGTGATTTTTTTTATTACATTGTACAACTCAATATCTTTGGCCAATTTTTTTTTCTATACCATGCATACAAAAATTATGTATACTCTCTTTCCCACTTTCACTGTCTCCATACGCTAACACTTAGTAAGTCATATTAGCCATCACACACACTAAACTGTATGGCAAAACCACTACGTGTACATGTAGAATATGTGTCAGATATGGGACGTGTTGAGCTACTTGATAATTATATTTTTTCAATACTTTTCATAGATTAAAGCATTCTTGTCCATGGACCTTTTTTTATGTTGAGCCAACTTTTCTTTAATCATTTCATTTTTGTCCGAAACAGAGACCGTAGTTATCGGCAGCACGCGTCATATTTACAACGTAAACATTCAATACGTATTCCGATTCTATCTGAAGTCGAAAAAATAATTCTTTATAGAGAAAAGGTTGTTACATGATCATACATTCTAAGTCAACAACATATGAAAACAGGAACTGTTGAAATATTACGATTTAAAAAAAAAAATGTTACGCGATCCTATTTACTAGAAGTAGGTTCTCCTTCCTCAGTTAAGCTGCGATAATGTAGTTTTCTGACGACGAGAGATTTTTTTATATATATTGCGTCGTTGCGCCAGAGGAAGCCGGGTATTCATATGAGTACTAATTTAAATCTTGTATGTAAAAACAAACAAAAAATCGTTTAATTCAGCAATATAATTAAATCATACCATTTTACTGAACCCGGTATAACGTAATATTATAAATTATGTAAATCTAAAAGCGCACGTATCTCATTTGACCCCGATCACGAGTATCACAACAGTTAACCCTTGGAGGGCCTCGTGACAAAATCAAGCTAACCAGTCACTTATCCTTTCCTTTCGCATAAACCACTGTATAATTATAGAAACACAAAGTAAACTCTCTCCGACACATGCCCATTGACATATTAAACTTAGTTCATCTGTGTTTAAACTCAGACAAAGATACTAGCGAGGTTAATAGTTTTAGATATTTATTCATAACATAAACAGCGCTAGCATTTCTGTCGATTCCATTTCAGCTTAACCGGCTACCGGAAGAATACATGCACCGTACTAACTGCTAGGGCTGTTATTTTCTCCTTTGAATACTTCCCACCTGTAATAATGATTCCTTAACGTACTCCTTGCGCTATCTTTTGACCATTTGGCAACTTTGTAGCTGACACGGTACAACACTTTTCTTTGGCTTACTTCAGAGACTAAAGTTAATTTAGGTCTATGCTTACTTCAAACGGCCAGTCATTTTGTTTACAAAAATATGGTGTGCAATGCGCATGCGCTAGTAGAGGGGAAAATCCCTGAACAAAACGTTGGTCAGACAGGTAGAAATACTGATGATTATCTTAGATTTAATCATTTTTATGAATCTATTTCAGCCAAATCCGATCGTTATTTTCCATAAGGAGTCTCACTTGATATGTTTATGTAGTATTTGAAAAAAAAAGACAAAAAAATGGTAACTTCAGCTTGATGCCCCTTTAATTTAACCCCAGAAAAAATGAAAATGTGTAATTTTTTCTAAATAATATATGCTTGAAAACTTTCATTCAGTCAAACTTTTGTCCTTTAGTAAAAGCTATGTTCATCCGGTGTTCATTTTGCTCCTCAAATTAATTAAAGATTACAATGCTTATGTTATTTACAAATGCTTGTTAGTAATGATGAATTTACCCTCATTGTGGAAGGCAAAACAAAAGGCAAAAGTAGGCAGAAGCCTACTATTCCTGACGGACTGAACAGATTGTCATCACTTTCGATCATAAACATCATTGGGCAAAACCATCGTAATTTGTTTAAATAAAGGTGGTGCAACTTATATATTTGGGGCCAAAAGGATGGTGAATAAAATGGACACAGAATAAGGCAATATTAAGCAATAATTCTTAAGACAATGATAAAGATCTTCACTAAATAACCACATACATAGGTATGAAGAGATGATAACATCCATGCTATCAGGGTGCATGTCCCTATCTTCTGCGATTTTGTTCCAAGGCTATATTTTGGAATTAGCTGAGAAAACATCTAAAACTTCCTGGTATGCCCATCCAAGCTGAGACTTGATAAGTGACCTACTCATTTCTTCTCAATGATGATTGTAGATCATCCATGCTACCAGGATTGGCTCTTGGGTATTGTCCCACCTTTGGGCACTTAATCCCTATGTCGTAGAAATGTTTGAGAACCCCACCCCAAAGTTAACCTATATAAATCTATGTAATGATTTGGTATGGATTGACTATGACACTTGTGATACAATTTTCCATGGGCCCTGATGATCCTTGCTGGGTCTTAATTTGGGCCATGACTTAAATTACAAGGTAGAAACAATTGAGATCTCCTTCCTGTAACAACATAAGTGCTGGCTGAACATGAAGGGACAAACACAGTCATGCAACCAGGATTAGCCAGAAGTCTAATCCTACCATGGTTACTTATAGTCCAATTACATTTAAGGGTCATGCATACATGTATATAATATCACGGACTTAGATAACAGGCCCTCTAATCTAATTCCGTGATAATATATACCAACAAAATTATTGAGATTCCAACCCAATTACTACATACATATAAATATTGCAACAAGAAATTGCTATAAACATAGTTAGTCTTTGGGGTCTTCAATTAATAGTCTATTGTTGTACAAAGGAATGATGTTCATTTTTAACTGGCAGATAATTGATATATAAGAGGGCTCATTTTAACTGTGGGGTATTTTCACATATTAAAAAGTATTTAAAACCATACTCATCCTAACCACAGATTATATTTCAAACAAATCTGCTATACAGCATCGTATTGTAACACAACCTTTGAAGATACAGTTACATATAAGGAAATACAGACCCACTTAGCCTTTTGTTTGCATTTCCATGCCACAGATTTCATGTTTTAAGGAATGAAAGAAACAAAATGTTAAAATGACCAATGGGAAAACAGAAAAGTCAACAAATGGCTCACATCATGTGGTGTGTAATTAAAAATATTATTTTCAGTCACACGGACTTGGATAATCTAATCTAATTCCCGCCAATGTCTACAGACTTGAACAAATCTTGTATGCTCATGATCACGTGTGACGGTGACGCTATATTACTGTAAACAATCATATTTTTGGAAATAAGAAAATACAGTAACGTAGTTAACAATTTTGTGTTTCATGTCATATTTTATACTTCGATGAAATTTTTATACGTTTTCATGATGTCACTTATGGGGCCAGCGCTTCACACATCATGTGACAAGATCACATGACTTGATTTCGTTTTTACAGTAGACAAGATGGCGGCCGTGTTACTAATACTAGTGCTCGCAGCCACACTTGTTGCTGTGTTTGGTGTGTCCTGGTACCTAAAGAATAAGAGGACACATCCAGATTTCGACAAAATCCCAGGACCACGACCTATACCCGTGCTAGGGAATGCTCACCAACTCAGTCCTGATGCAAAAAGCAAGTAAACTATTAACAGATGAATGTAACATTCCTGCGTTGTCATACGCATGGCCTCCAGGGGTTACGCTCACGTACCCTCTCTGTACCCCTGTAATATGTCATAGCAAATTTGAAGGCACGATGATAGCTGTTTGATTGGTCTCAGGTAAAAATACCTGATCAATCGCTAGGCTGATACCTGTCCTTTGAAGATCACAAAGGAGCGACACCCGACATCAAAGCCTGTCAACTTTTACCGTTACGTGACCGCGAGATTCTTTTGTTGTACATCAAATGATCCAACTAGTGTTCTTGTCTCATCAACAAGTACGTGGCGCACAATGAGCCTTCGATTTTGCTATGACATATTCCAGTGGTGCAGAGAGCGTACTAGCTGCGATAATGTAGCTTTCTGACGGCGAGAGATTTTTTATACCATTTCATAAAAAAATAAAGTATATGATCATTAAAATAATATCAGCGATGAAATTATATTTACCAATTTCATTTAACCGGATGCATTTTGTTTTGTATTGAATCTTATAATATTGAATGTGGTGTTTTCAGAATTAAATAGATTGCGGTTTTATAATTAAACTTGAGATAAATACTGGTGTTATCAGCTAAAACTATGACATTAAAAACGTTGACATTTTACATATCAGCAAAACAGAACATCATGGATTTGAGATCTGTCAGGTTAAGAAAAAATGCTCTCAGAATTAAAAACCTTTAATTTGCAGCATTAATTTTGAAAATATATAGTTTTTCCATACTTATAATTTAGAAGATCAGCATGATCTCTACAGAACACGAACATGCAGCAGTTTAGATGGACATTGATAAGAGTATTACTTAGAGTTAGACTATGTTGAGATTAATTAATGAGGTTTGAAAATATGTATGCCTCTTTGTGAACATATATAATTATTTATGACATTCTTCATTCACTAGTATAAAAGCAATGCTCACCGAAATGTTAAAGCTGTAGGGTAAAATATAAAGATCAAGTTTTATTTCACAGGATAAAATATCACTTTCATTTTGAATATTTCACCTATTATGTTTTCCTGCAGAATTTTATTCCCAATTACTTGAGTATAGCCGTGAATGGGCAAAGGTTGGAATATTCAGGATATGGCTTGGCAATAAACAAATTGTAGCAGTTTATAGAGCTGAGTACATTGAGGTAAACATGTGTCTGAATGCATAACTAGCTAGAATTTAGCTTTGTGCTGTAATTTTGTGTTGTGACTTTGTGCTGTGGCTTTGTGCTGTAGTTTTGTGTTGTGGCTTTGTGCTGTAGTTTTGTGTTGTGGCTTTGTGCTGTAGTTTTGTGTTGTGGCTTTGTGCTGTAGTTTTGTGTTGTGGCTTTGTGCTGTAGTTTTGTGTTGTGGCTTTGTGCTGTAGTTTTGTGTTGTGGCTTTGTGTTGTAGTTTTGTGTTGTGGCTTTGTGCTGTAGTTTTGTGTTGTGGCTTTGTGCTGTAGTTTTGTGTTGTGGCTTTGTGCTGTAGTTTTGTGTTGTGGCTTTGTGCTGTAGTTTGTGTTGTGGCTTTGTGCTTTATTGTGCTGTAGCTTTAATTTGTGCTGTCAAGCTTTGTACTATAGTTTTGCATTATAATTATCTTTGTTCTGTAGTTCTGCGCTGTAGATTTGTGCTGTATTTTTTTGCTTTAGCTTTGTACTTTGTTGTGCTGTAGCTCTTTTATGTAGTTTTGGTCAACTGGATCTATTGTCTCACTTGATCTTCCAACTTTTTTTTCTGCTTTTGTGTTTTGAGGGAAAAAGTAAAATCATCTTGATTCAGAATAAGCCAACACAAAGCAAAAGCAATGCACAAAAGTGCACAGAGTTTTTTTTTGTATATATTAAGTGAATAACCCCTAAAATAATCCTGGTTATTTCTTATGTTTGAATTTAACAGACAGACAACACTTTTATGGGCAGTAGTTCCAGAATATAATATTTATTCATTTCTGATAAAACAAAACACATTGTGCTTTAGTTCCATCCATGAGCAACTTAACCATTTGGAAGGTAGAATGAAAATGGTGCGTGAAACATTTGAGCTATACATTACGAAATCATCACTTTGTTGCTGTACATCTTTTTTTTAGCTTATACGAAAATGACCCAAAAAAAGTCATTGGGGAAATAACTAAAGTTTTGTTATAAATGAACTTTCAAATTAAAGTTACATTTTTGACAGTGAGACCTCACTCTAGTATAGCTGGCCATTTATATTAAAAGCATATGTATGCCTGGAAATAGTTGATGATATATACCATCCAAAAATAATTGTACAGACCTATAATCGTGTGGATAATATTTGGTTTCAGAAAATTTTCAAACCCTTTTTTCTTTTCTTGCTGAATTTTTTAAATTCATATGTTAAGATTGTATAGGCATTATTTTTACATTCTTTGTTAAATACATATCATCAATTGATAACCAGGCATATTTAACCCTTTCACCCTTATGTAACTTTTGTAGACTCTACCATGCATTGATCTGGATGGGTCCATTATGGTCTATAGTGGTGGAAGGGTCAAGTTGCACCGAGCACGTTTCTATGAACCACTTCCACTGATATCCAATACTTATCATGAAGAAAACAAATGAAGCAAGAATGAACTACTTGAAGCTTTTTAGCTGCACAAGAAGCATGAATTAAGAAATGTGAATGAATCAACAAATGTTGGCAATATATTTCTGTTGATAGGGTTTTATAACCAGCTGGTTGGGTACTGTAATGAATATGCTGATTCGGGTATATTTAAACTGTTGCTGTGCTGCCAGCCTTGTGTATGTATCTACAGGGCCGATTTAGTGGAGGTAACATCATGTAAAATATGCCTACATTATAATACATTACTAAAACACTATGTTTCTGAAGTTTGGTGCTTTCGTATAGCTTATGAATGAGGAGTTTGCATGTTGAATGCGTAAATAACTTGTGTCTATACACATCACTTCAGCAGATATCCCATTGGCATCAAGAACAAAACATTAAATCATTAGTAAGATTATTTCCTGCAGCTAAATATAGGTCAATATATTCTTCAGGAGGATTACCTCTCGGCCATATACAATCCTGTATTTCCTGTATGCACCATATTATTCATGTGCTTGTGTTGCTTGACTAATAATTTCTTACCAAGTTTGCAAACAATCTACCATGTATTTTCAATTCTTCATGTATTTTATGCATGTTTCATTTTTATGTTTTAATTCTTTCACATTCATCAATACTTGATTACTATACATGGCTGTAAGCCTGTAGGAATGGGAGATTTGGGGGCAGTGCCCGCATTCCCCAACCTTCCCCTGGATATCTTTTGCTGACTGACTGACCGTTTTTATTATGGCCCTGTTATACTTAAAATTCTACAGTACCACGGTAAGGCGCCCCTCCCCCCCCTCACTTAGGACTTCACCACTTGACCTCAGTTTCAATTTGCCCCCAACTCCCCCATCCCAAATTGATTGGGCCAGGCTATGTCTGTGCATGTATATCGATAAATTATATTAAATATCAGATTGGCCTAACAGAAAACTCAGAAATATTCATTAGACTAAAAATATTTATTGTCTAAATGGAAAACACCTTTGTCTTTTTTTATATTAATATGTCAGTCAGGCCACAGACATCCCATAAAAATTGTGATGTCTCTGTATATATCTGTTCTGTATCCTTTTTGTTTTGTACCTGTCAGACGCTTCAATGTATATTAGTTTGTAGATTGCTGTCTGAGTGTATATAGTATTCATGCTGTCTTAAAAAAGGAACAGGTTGCTCTTATAAGTTACCTGATTTTGTTTATTGCACTGTTAAATAACATATCACTGCAGTGCCTTATATAAAAATAACAGTACAGAGTATTGGTATTACATTTTATACTTGCTGATTTCAAGATAAGCCAAAACCTGATTTGTTTAATAATGGTTTATGCATCAATTTATCAAACATGTTCAAGATAGGTAATTTCAACTGTTTTTCGTTCTTTGATAGTATAGAAAAGCTGTATAACTGTTTAACGTTTAACATTTAACTTCCATTATTTTAAATTCTTTGACAGTAAATAAAAGCTTTATAGATCTTCACATTCAGCTTTAATTTCTTAAACTGTAAATAAGTAGAACTTATGGTACAAAAACTACCCTTCCTGTGCAGCCGCTCCTGAACAGCAGTAAGCACATGGACAAGGCTGACGAGTACCGATTTCTTCATCCCTGGCTCGGCACAGGGCTGCTTACAAGGTACTACATGAAATTCTCAGCTCTTTACATAAGATACCCTGTTCCCCTCAAGGTGCTAGATTACATTACTGCTTGGCCATTCAAGAGGTACAAAATATGCAGTTTCTCATCAGGTACTACGTGTATTTAAAAACAGACATTTCATTTTCACAATCGAGATTATGGAATAGTTAATATTACATTTCATTAGTTAACTTTTGATCGATAAATGTGATGGTGCAGCTCTCCAGTAAATTACTTCTGCAGAACTTTGATGCCCAGAATTTGTTAAGTTAAATTAACTTTTGATTAAAATCCAGAAAATTATAAAACTTAAAACAACTTCTTATACAGATCAATGAGGCCTAGAGTCATCATATGTGGCCTGTAGTTTGCTTGGATAGCCAGCTTACAGTTTAGATTGAGGGAATGTCACCTTGACGTTTCCAAGGTTACTAAGGGAACAATCGTGCTTAAACTTAAAACGATATCTAGTTCAAAACTCTGGAGCATAATATAGTCAAGATATTTGGTCATAGAATACTGGGATTTAGTACCCTCAATCATTTTGTATAAATGAATGTATCAACACCACTTAAAACAACTTCTAATAGCAAACCATAAGGCATAGAGTAATGGAATTTTCATCTACCAGTAGTTTTGTTAAGTTGAAGGATTATCAAATTAATTGGAAGGAAATACCTTGATTAGATCATGTATGCTGCTGAACCATGAGGCCTTTAGTCATATTTGGCCTATAGTTTGCTTGGGTACATAGTTTGTTTAAGGTAAAGGGTTATCAATTTAGTTTTAATGAGTAAAGCACTTTCAAGGTCACATCACAGGTAAAATATGTGTTGAAAACTTGATCAGTAAGGTTACAGATTTATCACCTAGTGATGATGTCAGTAATGATGAGACTAGCCTTCACAATCTCTTAGACTCTTGGCAAATTCCATGATTGCTTTTACCTGAAAGAAGATTAAAAATGCAACATCATCCATGGATGTTTCAAGATGAAGATTTGAGAATGTTTATATTAACTAACAGTTAAAAGTTTCTACAAAACAAAACAAAATCAGATTCCTTTTTGGCTTTTCAATTTATTGTTTATTTCAATGTTTTGAAATTTTTATAGCATACAACAAAAACATTTAACGTTAAGTAATAAGGACTTTAGAAAACCCTGTCTCTTTAGATAACAGTAATTGATCATTTAATTATGAAATTTGTCAATCTAGCATTACACACAATTTTTGAGTCTAATTATTATTGTTCATTCTCATAAATTGGTGTTGATGATGCAACACTTTTTGACTAATTGCTAATTTACCTGTTGTGATCGTGTTATCATGAACTGTTGTGTGTTACGAATGGTCTTTAACGACATGTCTGGTACCTACCTACAGTACTGGGAACAAGTGGAGAATCAGGAGGAAGTTGCTGACTCCCACCTTCCATTTCAAGATTCTTCATGATTTCATTGGAGTGTTCAATGATCAGGCAGATGTGATGGTGAAGAAACTGCAGAAGGTCGCTGATAAAGGACCCTTCAATGTGTTTCCCTACATCACTCTGTGTGCTCTGGACATCATCTGTGGTAAGTTTGGAGTGATGAATGTGTTCCTCAGTTGTTGTCGTAGGTTCTGGAGTTCCATGATTAAAATATATTCAAAGTAGGATTATAATAACAACATACTCAAGCGTCACAAATTAAGTGGGTTTTTTTAATTCATTTGGTTCGTTCTAACTGATGTCCATTCACGGTAGTCTAGTGGTATGACGCCGGGCTCGTGACCGAAGGGTTGCGGGTTTGACTCAAGGCACGGCACTGTGTTGTATCTTTGAGCAAGATACTTACTCCGCTTGTTCCAGTCTACTCAGCTGAAATGAGTACGTGGTTGGGCAGTGCTAGAATTGTTGAATGCTAGCTGTGAGTGCTGAAATGGCAACATTGGCTGTATGCTCCCCAGGGAGTTGAGAAAGATATTGGCTGGTTGCAAAGGCTCTATAACCACGAATAATAATTTGGGAACCTCTTTGAGACGACCTACAAACTAGGTTGTGATGAAGCTGTATATAAGAACCTCAAATAATTATTTTATTATTGAAAGTGTCACAGGACTGGGCCAAATGACCAGCTAGCTTCATTGGTTAGAGCATCTGTTCAGGATTCAGAGGTCCTGGGTTTGAATCCGTATCTTGCCTTGTTCCTTTTTTCCTCCTGTTACAATGTTGCGTGTGACCAACCCTTGTTTCAAGTAGTGCGTGTATGCATGGAAAGGGGATACCTGAATCTGTGTTGTAAATAGTGTTGTCTTCTGCAGCGAAGACTTACAAAAAAGGAGGGAGGTTTTAGTGTGACTGAGCCAGGTGACTATCAGTGACCAAGTAGGTTGAGGTTCGAATGCCAGTCTAGCTCCATTGTATTTTTCCGATCATAGGGTTGTATTATTTTGAGTACATATAGAATGTGTTCTGTCACTAATGGTTACAAAATAAGCATGACTTGCTGATCTGTAATGTAGTTTGTTAAAAGTCATTTTTGTGGTATGGTTTGTTTGTAGAGACTGCCATGGGTCGACATGTGAACGCACAAGGGAACAGTGACTCTGATTATGTACAAGCCATCAACAAGTAAGGCTATTTCTCAGTAAAATTGCAGGCTTCAACATTTTTGAGCTAGCAGCAAAGTTTGTGTGTGTACTAATCGTTCATATACATTTCCCAAGACAATTTACATGCATTTAGTCTGGAGCAACATCTTTTAGTTACCTACAAAGACAGTATAACAATATATACTTCCATCACAATTAAAGTGTTTAAACATTTAATCATTTTGTGCAGCTGTGATTGGCTACAACAGTATCACTTGGTTTGGACACATTTCATACTTTGGATATGTTCAGTATTTGTAAAAAGAATATATCATCATTAGGTAATGCACTATCCACTTTGATGATCCCAGACTTCTCAAACTTTTATGAAATACAAGTAAGGCTAACTTAAAAAGGTTGAATAAAAACTGTGGACAGTGCTATATATATACATATACCTACGGCAATGTTTGCTTCTGTTTAATTGAGTCTTTCGGAATATATAATGAAACACGTACCTATATCTAGGATAGAAGATACAAGTATGTAATATATGTTACTTTCTCCAGGATCACAGTCCATATACTGCTTCGAATGCGTCGCCCCTGGTACTGGCCTGATTTCCTTTTCTATCTCCTTGGACCTGGCAGAGAGCATGACCGCTGCCTTAAAACCCTCCACTCATTCACATCAAAGGTACTTTGATTTGACTACTGGAGTACTGCCACCTTTTACATTATTGGAACTTTTAGATTTATTGCTGTAAAAGTTGCTTACTTCTCAAAATGGCCTATTTACAAAATTCAAGAACATGTGCATGTATATAAAGCAATTTTTGCATGTTTTCTACTGCAAATTCCCACACTTTGCATAGAGACTTTTTTATACTGTAATGAAAGTTTTTAATAATCACCTTTAATGTTTAAAAATGTATCTGATAACATTTTCTGCCAAATATCCATAGAAAAGTATTGTTACTAATTACTAGCTGTCTGGTAGTATGCAAAAAATGTAAATTCTTTAATCATGAAAATAATAAATTATAGCACTTCAGGAAGGCATAGGAAAATTTGAATGTTGAAAACTGTAGCTACTTTCCATGATATTGAGGGTTTAACATATACATTGTTCATGTATCAATCTTCAAGCTACACATTTCAGGTGATTATGGAGCGAAGTGAAGCGTTCAGGCAGAGCAGGTCACAACAGACGACTATTGAAGATATTATGAAGGGTCGAGGTGATGACGAAACAGTTTACCTAGAGAAGGGTAAACGCCTGGCCTTCCTAGACATGCTGCTGTGTGCCTCGGCTGAGGGTCACCACCTCTCCTTCGAGGACATTCGTGAGGAAGTGGACACTTTCATGTTTGAGGTACGATTATCTCCCTTCTGACTAATTTATCGTACTGTTGGGATAAAATTTGGTTCAAATTTCTGTAGAAATGTAATATGACAGACAGCAAATGAGTTCAGCTAATGCATATGTCAGAGGTTTATATTCTCATGCAGTTTAAGGTCCAAGATGAAGAGGTCTCATCAGAAATTGAAAGTTTTGCAGCAGACTTTCACAAGTCAGAGTAACAAATATTACATATTTTTGTCGTTAACTTTTAGGGACATGACACAACTGCTGCAGCCATTACCTTTTGTACCCACCTAATCGGAGATCACCCACATGTACAAGACAAGCTTCACGAGGAGATGGACCAGATCTTTGGTGGGTCTGCTGAACGTTTTATTTATTGTTTTAATTCTGAAATTCTATGTCATTCCATTTAATTAACTCCATATGAGCCAAAACTTTTCTGATCACCGTAACATTTTATGTTAATAACTCCTTTAACTATTTTATACTGCTGTGGTTAATTCACCTTCATAAGAGAAGTAAAAAAAGACAAAAATGTCCTGGTAAACAGTATGTTACTGAAATTTCATGATGTTATCAATATAAGTTGTTTAACACATGAAATGATGCACAATTATGACATCACAAATATAGTCATTCACCTGAAGAGCTTGCCGGGTCAGGTTGAAAGTACTAGTGCCGCCTGTTTAAGGTAAATCGGTAAATTAATGGTTAAATGCAAATCGCATGTAACAAGCATTAGTGTGGTCTATACATAATACTGATGTTATGTCGATGTACCTATTTGGTTACCATGGTTTCAGGAGACAGTGACAGGCCAGCCAACATGAAGGATCTGAAGGAAATGAAGTACTTGGAATGTACAGTAAAAGTAAGCAAGAAATCATTTTCCTAATAATGTTTTGTTAATTTCTTTTACTCTAAATTTGTTACAAGATTCATTTTAGATTCTTTTCATGAGATAACTGGTATGAAGATCTGTTGAGTGCATCCGATAAATAGTCATAGTTTGTAACTGGAACTTCTGTGACTGAATTATTCTGTTCCTTTATCTGTTTGCCAGGCAGCTTTGTGACTGAACTAACCAGTTCATTTGTCCTCTGACAGGAAGCTCTATGAACTAATTTGTGCCGTTATCTTTGTTTGTGACAGGAAGCTCTTCGACTTTTCCCGTCCGTACCGTTCTTTGGCAGGAGTATTACGGAGGATGTCAAATTAGGTAAAAAACAAAAATAAAGAATTTGATAAAACTCAGAATACTATCATAGCAATACTGAAGTGTAATTGTATTATTCTCATGGAAAGAATGTATGAGTCAAACTATTATACATATTGTACCTCATCTATATATTAGCATCTGTGATTGGATGCTATTGAGCACATGTCAGGTTAATAAAACATCATGTTTCCCTCATTTGGAGCCGCTCTAGAAGGATCGTCAAGACTCACCACAAGATGCGGCAATGTGAAAAAGAAGATGTGATGAAATTCAAACCTTTTACAATATACTTTACGTACACATTAGAAAGATGAGATTATGTTTTCTGTGCAAACTTTGTTTGCAAATATGGGGTACGATAAATCTGGCTGACTGATTCATTTTCGTCCAAGGGTGTACGAGCCTGTTTTTTTTCCTAATTTGAAAACCCCTCGGGTGGAATTTCCCTATCCTACACCCCTGGTTATGAAAGAGTCTTATTTCTCTCATTTCCGTGTATGTAAGATAGAACTGTCCAAGGTAAGAAATTTCTATCTTGCACCCCATTTCACACGACATGACATTACAATGGCTCAACAATGACGTGACATCACAAATTTGGAAACCTACACCCCTGGGCATGACAAAGTCTTATACTGCTTCTCAATGTACATCCCAGTTTTAATAATGTAGGATGGCCTTTACTTTGTTGTTTTACTTCCAGGAGATCAGTACACACTAAAGAAGGACACCACAGCTGTAATTGTCCCTGTGGCCCTCCACTTGGATGAGCGTTACTTCCCAGATCCATACAAATTTGACCCGGACCGATTCTTGCCAGAAAATGCCAATCGCCATCCATACAGCTATATCCCATTCTCGGCTGGACCCCGCAACTGTATTGGTCAGTAAATTTGTATTTACCAACTGAAAATGAAAAAAGAATAGATAAGCAACAACACCACTGAATCCGGTACAAAATGTGATACTTGATTTATATCCTATTTGCCGACATGTTTCGGCCAAAGGGAGGCTATCTTCACAGCACAGTTACATGATGTTTGTAACTATGGTACAATGACAGTAAAGATCATGTAACTAGAACAGTAAGAAATAACTGTGATGTCATCAAGTTACTAAGAGTTACAGCCTGAAAGGGTGAAAAGGTTTAGCCATTTTAAGTTTACCTGCCCAAAGGGCTAGTGAGTTTATGCCATGGCGTGGCGTCTGTCATCTGTCTGTCTGTCCGGCATCCGTCCATCGTCCGTCCTTTTCCTTTGAATGACTTATTCTTGTCCTACTGTCAAGGTCACAGGGGTCAAATGTGTAAAATACTTAAAACAACTTCTTCTGAAGAACTGAAAGGAAGTTTGAGAACGAAAATGACCTTGTCCTACTGTCAAGGTCACAGGGGTCAAATGTGTAAAATACTTAAAACGACTTCTTCTGAAGAACTGAAAGGTATAGAACCTTAATATGTGGCTGGTACCTTCTTGGAATAGAGTCTTACAAAGTTTGCGAATGAAAATGACCTCAACCGACTTTCAAGGTCACAGGGGTCAAATATTTCAAACACTTTAAAACAACTTCTGAAGAACTGAAATGTACACAATCTTAATAATTGGCTGGTGACTAGTTTGGATGGAGCCCGACAAAGTTTGAGAATGAAATGAGCTTGACTTACTATCAAGGTCACAAGGGTCAAATATGTCAAACAATTTAAACGACTTCTGATGAAGAACTGTAGGGTATAGAATTATGATATTTTGGCTGGTTACTGTCACAGATGGAGCCCAACAAAGTTTCCTATTGAAAATTACCTCAACCTACTTTCAAGGTCACGGGTCAAATATAGCAAAATCTGCAAACAGCTTCTTTTGAAGAAGTGAAAGGCATGGAGTTGTGATGTGTAAAAGTAGCTTCCTGAGATTGAACCCAACAAAGTTTACAAATAAAAATGACCTTTACCTACTTTATCCTATAGCTTTATCTTAATCTAATTTGATATAGAGTATCCTTGGCCGAACATGATTCAATATTGTAGAAACCATGCCCCAAACCTAATGGGGACAGGAGAATGGGACCCAATAAGGTGAGGGTGTTGCTGAGAGACAGAGCTAATATTTGAAAATATTTGTAGTACAGTATAATAGTATAATATTTATTTAATATTTTGCGATGACTGCTTAAATATCCAGGTGAACAATACAGGCCCTCTGGGCCTCTTGTTGATTAGTGCATAATAGAATAAGTGCTGAAAAAATGTCAGTATGATGCACTAGAAGATTACATTGAAGTATCATAGTGAATGTGAATGTATGTAGTATTACAGTACTGGTATATACAATGCAGGTGATGATCACTAAAGGAACAGAAATAAGGGATAGTAAACATAAGATTAAGGTATCCAAAGTTCTCAGGCAAAACTCTAAGGTTATTGTTCTGTCTCTATAGGAATGGAAATTGTTATGGAAAGAAAATTAAGCATGATTGAATTGTCAGAAGTGTTGTAAATTGGGTGTTAGTTGATAAGCCCGTGAACAGTTCTAGAATGTTAGATAAGGATAACCTACGAAGAAGAAAAGGTCCTCGCATCATCTGTTTGTACCTGTTCAGGTACATCATTATGAAAGGATTTTTTCCTTATCTCATGATGTGAATTGTCATTAATTTCTTTTTGTCCGATTTTATTTGTTCTTTTTGTTTAGAACACTTATACATGAAGAGTTTTTGCTAAAGCTGTAGTGGTGATTTCTGCCAAAGAATTTGTCAAGCCTGAAACCGTTTTTAAACAAAAATGGAGAAAAGAAATATTGGCTTTCTCACTGGCATCAATAAGGTGAAACTGAACTAGGGTCATACTAAGGGGAAACTATAAGTTGTTTATTAGTGCCCTAATGGTGAAAATTAGGGTATTTTCTGTCCTTATTCTGAGCATCAAATATTTCATGATAAGACAATACATCACTTTCTATTCCATAGCCATCAGACCTCCCTCATTTTGACCAAACTTTCCCAATCTCCCTCGAAAATCCCTCATTCAAGTCCAAACTCACACAAACTCAAAATCTACATCCTGTGGTCAAATGATCTCCTAGTTACTGCAGGGTGGGTGTAATGTTCATAACAGGTGTGTCTGAATCAAATGAATGCTTTTTGGAGTTATTTTGATACATAGAAAGGGACAGAGCAATGAAGCATGCACAGTTTCAGTCACTTTTCATATACTTTTTATACACATTTGTATCAAGGTACATGTATTACTGAATTATGATCAGTAGATTTGTTTACTCAAGTGTTTTTCTCTGTAAAAACAAAATTCATATGTTTGGTCAGAAATTATCATGAACAATGTTTATTTCCAGGCCAGAGATTTGCCCTGATGGAGGAAAAGGTGATGTTATCGTCTATGCTGAGAAAATTCGACATCATCTCTACACAGAGGAGGGAGGACCTCAGTCCGATCGGTGAACTCATTCTGCGGCCACAATTCGGTGTGGATGTCAAGCTGAAAAGTCGGAAATAGGAATGTACAGAAAAAATGAATTGGATCTAGTACTAGATGATCCTTATTTCAAACTGCTGATAATTAAGGCTGAGGTTATGGTCCTTTGGAATAAGAATTTTACCGGTGAGGGACAAATAAAAACGAGAAAGTTACGTGGTAATACGTACCCATGTAATTGAAGTTTCTATCTCAAAAACTTTAATGTTGTAACTTAGCTTTAGACCAGCAAACTAAAGCCATCCTTAGAATTAAAACAATAAAACAGAAATTACATAAAATGTGAGCTTTGAAATTACAAATGTTTTCTTGGAATAAAAAAGTAAAAGTTTATACATAAAAAGGAATGACAAATTTTATAACAATTACGAAACAAACTTTTTCAACTAATATTAATTAATCTTGTTGGCATGGATAGAAGCGAGCATAAGGACTTTATATTGGTGAAACAGAAGTCACTGGAGAAAACCCATCTGTGGTTGAGCAGACATGGTTTTCCATGTCTGATCTGGGATTTGAACCTCGGCCATCTTGGTTAAAGGATAGCGCGCTATCCATTGTGACATCCAACTACCCAATAGCTTGCTTGCCTTAATATGTTATTATTCTAATCTCTTATGTGATTTTCCTACCTGATTCCAAGGGAGAAAATGTGTTCTCAATATTAGACAGTGCCAAAGGAATTTTTTGATCCGCCGACATCAAAATCCGAACCTATTTGTACTTAAAAAACTGGTGATATTTCAGTGTTATTTGTCATAATGCTTCAGAACAAGTACATTAAGTTCTCAATTATCAGGAATTTGCTTTGTTCCTACACCAGATAAGCTGATACCTGCAACAGTCATGACCTCAACTGTGTGGCAGGCTTACAACTTTGTATATAATTTGTAAAAAAATCATGACATACTATTATTGTATACAAAATGAAGTTATGTAAATTATCATGAATGTGTGTTTTAATATCAAACGACATTTAACTTGCCAGATTATTTTTTTTATCTTATATAGTTATGGGCATTGCTTGCAGTTATACAACTCAAGTATTATAAATTATAGAAATCCTCCTTATTTGACATGTTTAATGAATATTTCTTTTATTTCTCCCATGACATCATATCATTGGATTGTTAAAATATTTTGAACTATGTTTCAGAAGATATCTAAAGGAATTAGGTAAAAAGAGAAATTAATGGCATTGATTGCAATTACATGTATACAACTTAGGTTTGCCTCTCGCCCAATCAATTTAAAATTGTTTATTTTGGCTTTGTTTGCAAAATTGGTTTTGCAGTATGACATGTACCTGTGACTGATAAGTTGTAACCATTTCATGTAATTACAATAGGCTGCTCGCATGCCAGGATACAACCTTTATATCCAATTTTATATATACCCGGTATATGTAGATGAAAAACCATGACAAACTGCATAAGCCATGCCAACAGGCTAGTTCGCGGTGTAAAGGGTAAACCTCAATTTATTATAATCAAACATGAGCTTTACAATATCCAAGTTTTATCATTATAATCCCAAATCTTTGTTTTCTTAAATTTATTAAAATCAAATATTGGGGTTTTAGCCCTTGATCGTCTTTAATTTATTATTATCCGTTATCTATTACATTGTATATGTTAACCTGTCATTTCTCTTGATTTATATATAATTCAACTCAAGTTTATCATAAAATTTATGTTATTAAAAAGTTATTATAATCATAATTTTAAATTATTCATTAAAATCAAAAAGATTTTAGCCTTCATCCATAATTTATTATAATCAGTTGTTGTCAGGTGCTTGTAAAGTCTATTAGCTATTGATCATAATCATACTTAATAGAACATAAAGTATATGTAAATTGTTAAGGTTTGATATTTTTGTATTGATTGTATTCATGTTATAAATAAATCAATACTTATATAAACATGTGTTTTTGAGTTATTATGTAGTAACAACTTAGTTTGTAGGTCGTCTCAAAGCGGTTCACAAATTATTATTCGTGGTATAGGGCCTTTGCAACCAGCCAATATCTTTGACCCATGATTCTTTTATGTAGTCAGGGTTTGATATAGGAAATGCTTCAATCTACGTGTCGTATTTTGTTGAAAATATTTACAGCAACCATCATGACCTTTCCTAATAATTAAATTTGGAAAAATATGCGGTGCCAACAATGATTGAAAAAAATGTTCAACGAGTCTTAGAAAATTAGAGACATCATGGCACTGAGCATGTCATGTGGGACAGGAAACGCTTACCTTTGCGGAGGATCGATGATTCGCCTCCAGTCTTTGTTGGGGTTCGTGACAGATTTTGGCTGTCTTATTTAAGACTTGTTCACCCTGTCTTAGACCACTGGTGACCTACATATTTTTCAACATTGATGGCAGACATCATGGCAGATACCACATGTGGTGCACGCTTTTTGTGAGTGTTGAGGATGCCTATCCCATATCTTGAAGTCTAATCGGTTCCTGTTGTTGTTTCCTATCAACTTTGAGATCTGATTTTATCTCTTCGAATTATACATATTGTTCGACACAAGCTGACTTCCCTTGTACCAAATCTCGTGATTTTAGGTAAGAAATTGCTGCGTTTAGCAGAGGGCATTGTGACGTTACAATTGAAGCGATACTATTAACAAAATATTGATCTGCTGTTTCTAGAAATAGTAACATCGAGTCAATATCGCTTATCAATATCTCGATGTGATTATGATGCAGTAAATTAGGTTGTAGAGGGAACTGATGCATTAAAATACTATTCTGAATGTCATTTTTACTTCACTTCTCATAGTACTTATAAATATATACAGATTAACATTGCATCTTTGAGGAAAACAATTTAGACTATACATTACTTGGTTTTATTGAATCATTAATAGGTTAATTGATTTTTCCAGTATATAAAGGAAACAGACACTGCATACAGTGTACTCCTTTCACATTGCCGAAATTAGTTACAGTAAACCCAATGACAATAGCCTGGTTATTGATATATTTCAGTAAAACAGAACACTTTGTGAATGAATTTAAAATGTCTTTATTGAAAACAATTATTTCAAAATTATAAATTGTTATAAAATAACTACAGATAAGATAAGCAACAAAAGAGGAGGTTTTCATCATTTTATCCGCGTAGCACTAAACATTCCCGGCAATCTCCTCGCATAACATCACCCATCATCCCTTGCCTCCAAAATGCTACCACAGCTGCCCGAACAAATTCACAATCATGGATTAAACAGAAAAAAAGGACACGTAAAGACCACCAATATATATTAAAATATGCTACAGTATTCATTATGCAACAGTATATAATGATCAATTACAGCATGATAATTGAGACATACATTCGTTGTCATGGAAATAAAATAAACCGAATCATTGATTGTTGCTTCCATAAATTTATGATTAAGTTATGTCCATAAATCATAACTATTATAACGAGAAAAGATTACAAATCTGTTACAACTCTGCATGTACTCAACACCATTGTAACTATTTCAATTGATATTTGCAAACAACTATAGATTTAGGATGCTTCCTAATCCGATTTCAGATGTGACTGCAGTACCATATGTTAACTGTCTCACACTGTAGACCATCATAGACTCATCCAGATCAATCCATAATGAGTCAGCGAAATGTGCATAGGGGTGAAAAGGTTAATGGTGATATGACAAATGACAACACGGTTGCAGTTTCGACAAGAAATAAACAGATCTTCAAAGATAACAAATAAAAGAGACACTCTTAACAGTGTTAAAACTCGCCAGATAAGTTACAATACTTTTTCTTCTTTGTGTTCTTGCCTTTGTTTAATAGGCGTTTTCTCTTGACCGTTGGCCAAAAGCACATATATCACGTCAATAGTTGAGAACGTATTCAAAGGTAGTTTAATTGTAAAAGTATGGGCTTTCTCTCTGAATGATGAGCATAATCAAATGTGTAATTCATCAAAAAGCAACTGAAACTTGCATCAAATATTGCGTAAATTAGTACCTGAGAACTACTGCTATAAAACAGAAGACTAAAATATTCGATACACTACAAAATTGTCGTCCAAATTGATTATCACATTTACTTAATGATTCTACAAAAAAAAGTTAAACATTTCCTTTATCCCATTAAATTCACACAATCTATTAAACATTATTAAAAGTCAACAAAATAATTTTATAGACTTGAGTTGTAATGCCTTTTTTTTTAGAAAGCATATTTCTTCCACAAATCTAGTGGAAATAAGATGATTTGGGCATTTTTTCCAAGCGTACACATAATCGGAATTGCAACGGAACGTTACAATTTTACGAAATATTCTATTATTCTTTCCTCTGGTCATGTTAACACAGTAGCGTGCTCACACATACCCATCCATGGCGTGTTTCTGTTGTGACGACAGTAATGTGACGGCTCACACTGTGTGTACTGTCTCTTCCATCAACAGAACATGGAGAAATACAAAAACTGTAAACAAAACAAATATAACAATTATTTCATGTAACTATTGATGCCAATGTAACGTTTTTATTTTATCTTTATTGGTACAGCGAATATTGTTTTACTTTGCAAGCTACATACGAAAATGGAATTCTTCAAAGATCATCTTCAGATGGCGTTAAAGCTCATATTTGTTAATTGGTTTGGCTATTACAGGTGAAATAACCGTCATAACTTTGATGGTCTATTTTAGGAACGGTGTATGAACTTATTTTATATTTGGAGATTATAACTTTGATGGTCTATTTTAGGAACGGTGTATGAACTTACTTTATATTTGGAGATGACAATCATTTTTTTGGAAAAGTGTAAGTAACTATACGACACAAGGGGATACCTCCCTAAATACATACCTCATTCATGCTGATTTTAGCTGTGTCTGCTCCGCCTGAATGGTCTTGGTATAGACCTGAAAAAAACGATGAAAGACCATTCAACTTACATTTGCAGGTAAGTTTTCAAAAAGCAAATAGCAAAAGCAGAAATGAGGAAAAACAAAATAACATACTTTTTGATACTTTAATACCCTATCCCGAGGGAACTGCTAATGTAGCGTTGCTCACGTGATTATACGTGTACCGAAGGTACTACTCTCTTTTGAGCAATACTATATATATGAAACGTCGCCAAATTGGCGTTATTATTAATGTGTTTAGCAAGTTTAATTTAGAACTATTATTTACGCAGTAAATAAACAGGAAGTATTTTTTTTTAAATTGATTTTTCTACTAATGATGGAATTATACTCTTTTTCTCAACTTTGCGATCAAAATGATGCAAGGACGAAGACAGGTTTTCAATGACACCATTCAATTATGACGTCATAGTATAGTAAGTCAGTACCCGTCTTGACCCGACGTCAAGGAAAACCAGACCGTTGTCTAGAGAACTCAGTGGAAAATTAAGAGTACCATAAGAACAGACAATATCACATATTTTATCACGTGAAAAACACGTGGAATCTTTAAATGCTACTCCTACTTACTATACATCACTGTTAATTTACACAAGATGACGATGAAGTCGGGCAGAGATATAGAGTTATCCCTTCCACCGTATCGTCGTACTATGCCAGTCAGCACCATTCTACTGATAGGGAAACCTGAAAATAACGTGTATGCAATTAACTTATTGTTCTTTTGTTGTCAAGTTCGAGATGAGTATTTGTATCTCGGACAATACCAGGCTGAGGTTGAAGTTTTACTGACTTGTATTAGGATTCATTCGTTTGTTATTGAAATGGCATATCTATTATTCTATTTCTATTGTTACATACTTCAAAGTGTGAAAAATAGTAATTACCCACTTATTGTGATGTTTTTGCTGAAAATAACAAACGTTCGGTTCTAAATAATTCGTTAATTTATTTTAATTTGCGGTCCTTTTGCAATTTCTCATCTATCATCAGTGAGGTAACATGTTAGTTATGCGTTGCAACAATGTCTTGCAACTCTAACATCGTCACGTTTTAATCAAATTACCTAGCTTAGCAAACATTTTCCCAAGTTCGTACGTGTTTACATTTCCGGATTCATCCACGTCGGACTGTTTGAATACAGCCTGGAAAAAACAATAAGAATTTGATTCATTTAGTAATTAATTAATTATATATTTACGCGTTTGTGATTGTTATAACGTTTCAAGTGACTTTTTATTGAAACTGACATTGCATTATCTTCAGTAAGTATCGTTGAGATATTGTACTTACTGGATAATACGCCGAACTTACCCTGAATCCCTGGATCTCCTTCCAGGCCTTCAACGCCTCATCATAGTCCAGCGCCCCAGAACGATTTCTCTAAATAACGTTAAGGATTAGCAGCAAAAACTGCCATAATGCGACGATATTATAACCTAAATAACGTTTTTTCTACATTTCTAAATGACCTTCGATTATCAGTATCTTATCTGCTGTAAACATGCTATAAGAGTAGGTATAATGATACATCCAATATAGAATCTGATTGCAAACCAAGGCTTTTGTTTCCATATATGTCATTGTTTTAATATGAATTTGTCTGAAGTTGTTTTAGTATTACCAAGAGTTTGTTAAATCGTATGGATTCCATAACTATAAACTTTGTATTCTCTATAACCTTTGTTAGGTGAATGATCAGGTCATGCGCCATTGTAACATTGGTTAAGAAGTTTCGAAAATCACGAATCAATTTAGAATATCACTTATTTAAAATAACTCCAGCGGACGATATTTACTCGCAAACACTTAATATTTGCGAATTTCTTCGGTGGAAATCGACTTTAAAACTCTAGCATGACCAAACAGGTGCTGCGTTTGTTACGGAGAACTGCTCAGTTATGTAGATGATTGTGTGCGGAATGACAAGCTAGACTGACAAGATTGTAACACGGGAAGGATACATCCATCAGAGTCACTAAGCTTCTACAAGTTTCAGTGCTAAACTTGATCGGTTCCTTGTGTTCTGGAATATAAACAGATACTTTTCAAAGAAAACAATAGTCATCTTACGGTGTTTTTTTTTATATATATATTTGGCTTTTTACAACTCTAACTTTTTTAACTTTCGTTGTCTGGCCTCCAGCAATACTGATGATGGTTTACTTATATTATTGTAATTAATGAAAGCATGAATGTTTGGTGTTCTAAATACGGTATTTCTTTAAAGTAATTAGCTAACACGAGTATTATGAAAAAAATGTGGTATGCATTACAAATGGTATATTAAATCGGATTGCATTCATACCAGCTTTATTAAAAGAATTCAGAACGAATTAATAACATGCAAGTTGAAGAAGCGTTCGATATCATTGTATTAACATTACGAATACTTTGTATTTATCATAGTAGATAATATTAGTCTTCAGAACTTGCGCGGCTAAATATTGACGTAAATGAAGTCATACCAATTGCCCCCGTGATGATATGAATGTCATGGAAAATATAGCACGAGCACGAATTATGTCCTTACCAAGAACAGTCAGTTCCCTTAAAAAATGCTTTAATTCTCTCGCATACATCTTTCCATCTTCTTTGGTGCATCTTTTGTAAATAGCTTTAGTAGGATCTTCCATCGGTGTTGTGACGGTCTGAAAAAGTCCATGTTATATATGAGGATTATCTATTTGTATTATACTGTGCATGTCCAGTAAGACCAGGGCGTATTATGCTGGGCAAATCTACACAATAGTGCGTCACTTTGAAGAGCATGATTTGATACATATATATTTATAGCGACTGCTATTTAGAAATACGCTACACTCACTCACATCAGCGATACTTTTGCACCAGTTGAAACAAACTCGTTAATTATTTGTTAAATAAATGAGAATATCCTACGCCATTGTATTCCTTCGTATCATTTTGTTTTTACCTATGCATGCTCATATATCTAAACCAATGTTGCAAAGCAATGATATGAACGTTTTGACAGACCGTTTCAGATAAGATATTGCATAACTTTAAATCAATCGCTCGAATGACTACGCATCTAATACTCACGGATGATGGTCCAGGCCCAGGCTCTTCATCCAGAACACTGAAATAAGTATACGGCGATCAAATACACATAAGGGAGGGCTATAGCATGTGTTAAATGACGAAAACATCGTATATCCTCATAGGTGGGTACTGTATTGAGAGGTCCCACAGTTAGTGTTGGTTGGGTATCAAGTTTATCTAACTCGAGTTAGCTGAATATGAAGTTGTAAAATGACACATGGTCAACTATCCATAATGAGTTTGGGATGCATTTCTACCATAAAGTCGTTCATAAGTCAATAAAACAATGTTCTTCTCATGATTTCTGCTTCTGACCAGGAAGAATTTTCCGTGAATCATGACGTCACAATACAATATATCGCAAAATATCGTTAAGCAAGGCAAATGCCTCGGGCTTTTTATACCACAAAATATAAGGCAAACATTGTTCATCACTTCCATTGCTGTTCATACCAAATATAGTAGAAACTAGTGTTGATACTAATAAAGACCAAATTAGTTTCTGGTACATTGAGCCTTACTAGTTATAGTTTCCAACATTTTGCTATCAGCACCATGTAATGGTAAAAATAATTATAAGTTTTAGCGTTAAAAGTACGTGGAATTGTCATTTTAGCAGTAAAAAGGACAATGAATTGATTTTGAAACAGAAACTCTTCTTATCCTCATTGATCTTTTCAAGAGTCTCCTTGTCAATCTTTTATTTTCGTTCATAAATTCTGCCATAGTTTCCTCGATCTTGCGTTCAAATAATAGTTTTGTTTACAATTTGGTATTCCCTAGTGGTATATATACTGTGTGTTGTCCTCTTTTGGGGAAGATATGGGTAGGGATTAAAACGGATTCATGCAACATTTGAAGAATACCTACCCACTGTCAAAAGGTTTTTCTGTGAAGAATCGTAGCATGAATTGTGACTCTACATTCGGGTAAAACGTACTAGGGATGACGACATACGTTCCAGGTGTAAGTTCAAACCGTTTCGTTTTCTCTCTATAGAATTCGTATGTACCGGAAGATTTTTGTAGAAGAAGAGCATTTCTTGACAAAGAATCGCCATCCAGCGGTCTTCTCTGTGGATTCTTGAGCTGTGAACAGTATCAAATACATGTATCAATGATAAATATCACAATGCGACTATCTGGGGATATTGCACATTGCCTAAGTAGATATTCAGAAGGTTCCTAATGTCATACTTTTCCATTTATTTCCAAACTGATGAACGTTATTGAAGATACAAAAGCATATTCCCAATTCTGCTGGGGTTTCCCACAATAGCTGCCTCTAACTTAATATATGTAGATGCCAAAATGGGAGAGTATATCGTTATATATCAAGGAGTGTATGTCTTCATAACAGGACATGTAATATAAATATACAAATTAAGTGTAGATATTGACGTAAATGTCATAAATCAGAATTTGTAGGACGTCGAAAAAACATTAGGATAATGGTTCTGGATAAGCTTTAAAATCCATCATCGTTCCTGTTTCTTGTTTCCGTGTAAAATTTACGAAATATTTTATCACCTAATGAACCGATTTGGACTGAATGAGAAAGGTAGGCTTGCAACCGGAGTATCGAAATTATGTTTTTTATATAGTTACAACGGTTTATGTTGTGTTTATTTGCAGTTAGATCCATATCAGGTAATTTTGTTTAGATGCAAATTGTTATAACACTGAATTGAATAAAAACATTAGTAGCATACACGTATCTGATAAATATTATACACGTTCCCAGTAAATAGAACATACTTATCAGGTCAAAATCACACACGTACTCTATAAATGTCGAAGGCCATTGCCACCTTGTTTCTGTTGTCCTGTTCCTTCTCTATGAGGGACACGATGAGTGTACACATGTTGTTTCTGTCCGTGTTGTCTACGTCCTTCAGTGTGATAAAGAACTGGGGATTCCTCCAGTAAAGATCTGGACAGAGAAATTTACTGTTAACGCACATGTTTTTAACGGTTATCATAATCGCTTCTTTTCCCGCTAATTTAAAAGCAGTAAATTATGATAACCGTTAAATAAAAGTTACCGTATTCATGAATGCTATAAACAGCTTCAAAACTGTTACTGATTAAAGTGTATATTTTAACGGTTTCGTTTTTGTTTTGTTACCAGACTTGATGTGTAGGCCAGGCAATCCATATTCCAAAAAAAGTATGTTGTTAAATGTTTGATCAGGTTTTTATTTAATATAATATATTTGCATTGTTTGGTCAAGTCATTTGAAATTATTCACCGACATATGCTATTACAGGGCCCGTTTGTATTCTTGTATTGTGCCGATAATGCCATAAACATTTAAAACAATAGTAATTGTAATCATACAGTTACCTACCCTGATGCGGTTTGTTACCACAGCCCCCTGCAGTAACACCTTTTAGCCAGGCATCATGGTACACCACGACCTGCCATGCCTCCTGTTTCTACAACACGAAATACAGCTACGGTTATTATAAAACATGTATGCGTTTTTGGCGTTGTTTCCATTAGATTTGTTTGTTTGTTTTTGTTGTGAATAGAAGAAGTGTAAATAGTCTAATACTAACTAAATTTCATTTCAAAATAATTGTAGTAAATGTACAAATAGCACAGGCATCGCCTATTAAATCTCTCTATTTCTAGACTAACTGTACAGATACTTGATGATGATGATGATGATGATTGTAACTTTTCAGAATTTTTAAGACAGTTAAGAACAGTTTGCTTTCCGTAACTTGCCTCATCATTTACTATCTCCGACGTCAAAGCATCCGGTTGCAGGTGACAGAGTTGTACTTCGTCAAAGTTTAGCAGCAGATCGTGGTAGGACATCCTGGTTAACAGAAAGGTAACACTTGGTTATTTGGAATAGAAGATCTAACATTTTGTAAAATATAACGTCAAAAATGATGTTTATTCCTAAAATGTGTATTTGCTTACACTATCGTTAAGTATATGATAAGAAATCCTGAACTCGTTCCTCGTACATATCGATTTTAGGGAACTGTCTGAATCTGACGTCATAATAAGTTGCGTATAATTCTTTTGATATCTAAGTAAACAAACACGTATTTGGAAACATGTTAATTATTTTGAAGTTTCAACGTGAAATATACATTCATATTTAAAACAACCTTTGTATAGTCACGATATGTCGGTCGGAATCGAAGATTCGTCGTTTCCTCAATATTTACCTTCAGTCAACAACGACTCCAATGTAATAAAAAATAATAAACTAATAATAAACAAGTGCAATGATCACGTGAAACATACCAGAATTCCCCGTCGTTCCTCACAACAATATTTAGCTGTTTTCGGACTTCCTGTGACATGCTTCTCATCTGGTCAGACCTGTCCATCAAAACAGTATATATTAACATCATATTACATGTCTTTTATTCAATGTAATAATGTCAATACATATACAACGTGCAATTTGATAAGCCATGAATTTTTATTGATTTGTGTTTTTTTCTTCTTCTAATTTTGCATTTTTGACTTAAATTTTGACTTTATAATATCCAACAATCGTTATGCGACGCAATGTCCGATGAGCTGTACATATGTATAGACCTGGGGCCGTATTAATGAAACCGTTCTCATGCTCCAACTCAGATGCCGTCCTCAAGCCCAATTTCTTGTTCTGGTGATAAAGGAATAAAACTTCACATTTTGTCAATGATTTGGAGGAACTCTAGGGAGACTTATAGGCAAATACCATTTTCAATGTGAACACTTCACTTTAAGCGAGTAGGAGGAAAGTTGGTTTAAGAAAAGAATCTATGCATGAGCATGGTAACGTTTCCATTTATACGGGCAAAGATATGTATAATGCGTATTATACTTTTCTCTTCAGCACATTAAATCCGTATCTATATCCATAATATCGCTTTTGTATTGTTTGCGTAATATTCCGTCTTTGCGTATTGCAGAGTTATCTTCTCTTTGGAGCAGGTATTGATTGTTACGTCACTTGTTTGTGAGAGGAACGTCATTAATTTTTGAGAAAACGACGAAATTTTCTCACACAAACCAATGACGTAACAATCAATCCCTGCTCCCAAGAGAAGATAACTCTGCAATACGCAAAGACGGGATAGTGTCCTTTAGACACACAAAAGAGGTACATTTTGCAGTGCTTTGTTTTCTGCATAACCCTCCCCTAATGAAGAGGGAATATTTGTTGTATACCTAATATAATATATATAAATCAGGCGAATATTCATAAACGATAACTGTATGCTGTTTACCTTGGATAAATCATCATCTCACAATAGAACTAATGGAAAAACTGTCCCTTTTTTACTCTATTCACCACTCCTTTCATGGATTTTAAAAATATACTGAATGACTATTACCCGTCTGACCAGTCGCCTTTCCACTCGTCACGTCCCCATGGGTTTCTCAGTCTGACCAGCTGTACGGACATCCCTCGATACGGTACCTGTATAAATCATGATTCGTTATGTACATCATACATACTGGACAGTATGCGTGTAAATGATATATCCCTCCACTGTTGTTCAAAGCTATTAAGATTATGACGTTTCAATGTAATGTGTTTATTTGCAGCACCTGCTTTCGATGTTTGTTGATAAACATGAGTATTATAAATATATTGTCAATATGTTACACTTGATGTTTAATATTTATCTCGAACAACACGAATAAGAAGCATGGAAAAATGACAATTTAAATTTGAATAGACTGATCCTGACTGCAAAAAAAAAAAAAAAAGATGACGATCATTTTATTATTTTTCTCTACATGGAATCTTCGTTATATATGATTATTATTCCTGACCTGAAACAATACCCTTTAAACTATATTCCAGTTCCCGATCTAGTTATACATAAAACTCATAAAGAACCCAGTCATACATCAACACATAGTTCAGGGATTGCAATAAGTGGACAAATAGTGATATCTCTTTTGAAATAGGGCTAGGAATCTACTTACTGTAGCTAGCCCCGTTATACTGTAGGCATGACCCATGAACAGTCCATTTGGTAGTTCTACTTCCCGTCTTGTGGAACCGCTTGGGGACTTCAACTATAACGAGAGGGACATTAATAAAGACAAGTTTTAAAGTTTTATGCAGACGTATCAGTATTATAACTAAACATAACAAACTACCAATCACGAAAATATGTCAATGAATCATACATTTGATTGAATAACTCATTAAAAAGAATAAAAATTATAATGCAGTTCTATTTTATTTGCACATTTACAATTACATAGCAAGTTACACACAATACAATAGAATATACAATGTCATATAAAACAAATTAAAAATTAAAAATCTCACACTGTGCATATTAATCAATTCATCTTATGAGGTTAGAAAAACTGATACTATGAGGATAAGTATGTGCGTTTTATAAAATAAATTTCATAATTATGGAAGTTACTCACAGAAATGCTCGCCCCTAGCATGGAATTCATTTTATAACATTTCCACATGATGTCGTACAGGTTGCTGGGTACATTTGATTTATTCGACATATCTATTCTCTCCGATATACTTCCAGTCAGGTCGACAATGGCATAGTCCAATTTCCCTCCATCGATTCCCTGGTAGCAGCCACGTATTCTAGAGGAAACAATTAAGACGTTAACATACTGTAAGTTACATATTTTAAGCGAGATTTATATTTTTGACCGAGGTAAGACGATCACGAATTTAGATATCTCGCGAATACGCACACGCAATAATAAAGAGATTTACCGTAACCCGAAAACATCAGTGATTTCTTTTTATTATTCAATTTTCATTAACAACACAATTTATGAAACATAAATTAGCCCTTGATTACATTAATAAACAAGTTACTCTTTTTATACTCAGAACCACATCTCGACATAGACTGTTGAAACACACCTTAAAACTACATAACATATTGAAAGAGAAACGTATTGCACGTTATATATCTTCAAATTACTATATATCATCCTCCCAAACACAACTACAACCAGGTATGCATACAACACACTCATCAATGAACTTGACCACATCACTAGACATAGCATAATGGATGGAGATTCTTATCGTTCCAGATTCCAGATTGATTAATACAAGAGAGTGAGGAAATGTATAATGTGTCATCATATATGTACAGGATACAGAAAGTTTTATATCGTTTAAAGGCAGATTATAATCTCAATAGCGCTATTTTTACGTACATGTAGTTGTATAGAGTATACATATTTGTAGTACCACTACACAAGAACTAGGCTGAAGAAAGTAATACGAAAGTGTCATCGCACATCAGTTAGAAGAACAACATTTCATTTGCTTTGGAAAACATAGGTTTTCTTACTTGGCGTAAGCCTTTTCGAGAAGTGCTGGCCAGAACTCGTCCGGCTGTTCCCTGTTCCTGCCATATATAAGTCGGAAACCATCCGTGGGCAGGTAATCATCAATGACCACCTCCGTCCACTTACCGTACCACCAAAAGTTGAAGTGGAAAATACCTAGAGATATAAACGTTATGTTGCAGGTCATTCATGATCACAGGTGTGTCCTATGTGTTTGGTAGAACACAAATGGAACATAACCTCATAAATAAACTGAAAAGAAAAAGAAAATTGCAATGGAAATAACAAATGACAAATACTATTAAAGAACTAAAAGGGCAACATCAATGTTCCTGTCGTATTATTTCATTTACACTTATATTGTACTTAGATCATACTTTTCCACAGAAAAAAAGGCTCCTTTGTGTTTAAAACACATTTTGTTTTACAGAACCAGACAATTTTCCCTCATACCTGCATAATCGACTTCGAAGTCCTGATCGTTAGGGACGACTCGTTCTATAAGTTTACCGTGGGTTGCTACTACAGCCGCACCGGCGATAAACCAGCAGTTTCCTACATGAAATACAATATAAAAAAAAATATCACAACGCCAAGGTAAAATCGAACGGAAAGTCATTCAAGAAAAAACTAGATGAACTGACACGTCAAAAGTGAAAAGACGTAATGATATCATGTAATCCCCCATTCCCATACGCACACAAATTGTGTGATCCGGAAATATAAGCGTTCCGGCACTTTAAGCAGAACTGCAGTTTGTATTGAAGGACAGGGTACTATAAACTTTTCAAATAGGAATAATTAACTTTACAAAACAAAAACGAAATTCAGACATAAGAGTTGCATGATCAAAAAATGGGAGTGGTCTCTAAACAATAAATTAACATTAGTCGTCTACAACAAAATTACTCTTTATAGTGTTAAACGAATTTGTGACAACCAATATTAATGTAAGAGTCTTATATATATACCTGTGCATGCGAAATTATGAGGTTGATCTAAAAAAGATGATATGATCAACTTATTTAAGTTGAGGCAGATTCATTTCCTTATTTTCTGATCAAATCGGCCCTAATAGGATTACCATCTTAATAGTTCACTTCAATTTCCCCAATTTTGAAAAGGTGTCTGAGTGTTTCTTAGTTTTCTGCAGCACCATAAGTGGCTGATTACGAAATTATCAATGACTGATTCATAAGAAAGCATGAGTTGGTCTCTGTAGAATTCACATTATGTATGTAAAGTTTGCTATACTATATATTTCATTTCAGAATATTTTATTGCACAGATCCTAACTAAAATCGGAATTTGGCAACAGGCATAGCCTATACAAGCCCTCTCCTTACAATATTTAAAAGTACATACATATTAACGTTATGTTTAAATACATGTCTTTAACTGTTAAATTGTGCGATGTAATTTATCTATAAATCGTTAAAAGAGGAATGTCACAATATCAGTCTGATCGCTTGACCCGGACTGGAGGCCGTGAACAGACTAATGTTCATACACACACCATTCTGTGTTGGGACCATTCGACCAACAGACCATGCGATTCTACTTATGTAGATCAAGACAACGTAACTTAATATCAACAATTTTGATACTCTTTCTCTAAATGACAGGCACTTAAAGTATCTACAATTATTGCTATATCAAAAATTCAAACATTCCGCGATGTTTTTGTATGAAGTGATACTTAACTTACCCAAAGCTCCTTGGTCAAGGTCGAATCTGCTCACTCCTCTTACAAATAGTTTTGGATGTTTAACAATGTCCTATACAATAACAAAAATAGCATAATTAGTGTTAGAAATGTGAGAATAATAAAACATACATCACCCATGGGAGGTTTCTGAGGTGTTCGTTTAATGTCTTGGCAACTGTTCATTGACGAAATGTACCATCACTGTGGGACACTCACCCTAAGGAGGTAACAGTTACTAACCTTTCTGAGGACAGGTCATAAAACACCCATCAACATTTTACGTTGTACAGAGAGGTCAGAAGTCGGAGATACTACCCTGTATTGTTACAACACTTTCACGACTATAAGTAACCTCAGAGACCTTCCGGCTGTAATGTTCATCGTTCAGTTCCTCTTTTGTTTGCGTTACAAACAACATTTCTGTATGATAAATTCCTTTTGTTCTTATCATTAGTCCTACTGAAAAGCACGCCAACTTATTATGCAAATTCTTCTAAAGCTTAGTGGAAAAATATATGCTGCTTGTGTTCTAGAAAAAAAACACCAAAATACATTTAGATCACAGCAAGAGTTTACATTTATAATTAACCTAAATGATACTTTATATATTTGTCTTCGTCTCATTCAGAAGAAATATTACTTCGTTTGTTTTTGATCAGATTATCTTGCCAATGCATACTTTTTTTACATGCGCTTGTTAATGTACATGTTTATATTTTACAAAAGCATAGCAGGGTTTTGATACTATTGTTTGTATGTAGACTACAAATTTTAACAATAAACAGGAAAACGATCATTGATTCATTCAATTTTCAAAAAGGTGTTGTAACTAGTGAAGTTATATAATTGCATGCAAGCTTTCACTGGTGCAGTCGTATCTACAATAGTGTCAGTACACGACCTTGACATTTTTTCTGTTAAGGATGATGTCGGAATTCGTGTATTTATCTAGTCTGCCCACATGAGTGGTTAGCGTGCTATTAACATGTTTTTTACCGTCGTGTACTTTACATTGTCCGTTGTGTGATAACAGGATTTATCGAATCAAAAACTGATCAACGCTTCCATTAGGTTATCATGTAGTTGTATTTATGACTAAAGACCATCATTGTTTTGCCGTTGATATCACGATAACAATCAGAGCCGTCTACAACCAAAACTACTATGTAGATTTAAATAGTTCGGGGTTATACAAAACTATCATTTCGTGCCTCGGTAGCCAGATCAGTTAAAAAATGACATTGACAAGGACCGGTCGTGTATAATACCGTTTTTAACTCACTAGCTCGTTATATTGTGTAGTAAATACCGTATTTATCACACTAGACGAGACGAACCGGGTCAAGTATAATACCGTATTGAACTCACTAGCTCGTTATATTGTGTAGTAAATACCGTATTTATCACACTAGACGAGACGAACCGGGTCAAGTATAATACCGTATTGAACTCACTAGCTCGTTATATTGTGTAGTAAATACCGTATTTATCACACTAGTACATTAAATTGTCGAGACGAACCGGGTCAAGTATAAAACCGTATTTAACTCACTAGCCCGTTATATAGTGGATATAAACCGGGGTCGTGTAAATACCGCATTTAACTCAATAGCACGTCAGATTGTGTTTGTGGTGATGACCTTAGTCGTGCATAATACTTAACTTACTTGCATATCATATTGAGGAAATCAGTTGGATCGTGTGTCTGTACAATGAGATGTCCTGTTGGTGAGTCATTGTAAGATTACGTGAGTGTGTTTACATAAAAGAAAAAGCTAGCATGATCGTGGGTACATACGTATATATCCACAAACCGTGAAAAAAGATTAAAATCATGCAATAGTAGTTCATTTTGCATATATTGAAAGCAGTAATGCTGGGAAAAGGTACGTGGGAAACGATGTTTTTCAGGTGATACTTTAAAAATGTACATAAGTAAAACTATTTTGAAAAAGAATGTTCTTTTGTGAACCGGTAAATCCACTTTTAATGAATTCGGGTTTATGGTTATACCGGTAAGGTCCCCGGCGGCCATATGTTTCCACGCTCCACAGCCATACGCGTAAACATGTCGATTACCGGCAGGATGCTTGTGTTGGTTCATTAAAGCAAAATTTGTGATATATGTGTCGTCTGCTTATAGGTCTGTCATCACCGTAACATGTGTTATGTATGTATATACAGTAATAAGGGACACCTTCATAAGACAGTTACTGGAAATACTTGAGAATATGTGTATAGGCTATTTTAAGAGGCCGTTATCGTATGTATAACGTCATACCAGGTAAAAGTATTGATTTAACACGTGTGTATTGGACAGTCATGTATTTACCACAGGGGTTAAAGAGTCGGTCGATACGGTCACGACTTTACCCAGGTAGTTTAGTATACCATGGTTTTGTATACAACAATATATGTAGGTAGGGTTTGGTACAAGTCCAGTGCCTGGCCTACACATGATCTGACAGTTCTACACAATATCAACGCATGATTCAAGGTCTGACTGTAGGTTAGAGAGTAGATCATTCTGCCAGTGTTTGTTTTTTCATGTCTATGTGTTTCAAGTCTGCAAAACATTGCTTCTACGGTACTATTGATGATAGGTTACACAGCCTCACTTAAAACGACGCGGCAACATGAGAGTATATCGAAAGTAGGAAGTATGTGTTATTATTAATTGGCAACACACAACTCATTAGTACTTACCGTTGGTCGTTTCCACACAACTTTGGCGAAGCCTGGTGGCGTCTGACCATTAAACGTCAGGGAAGTATTATTAGGCGGGAACTCAGGATCCACAAACAAGGAATTGGCCCTCAATAGTTCGGCCCTAAGTGTATGGTACTCCCTGTTCCGACGCGAGGTGCTACCCCGGACAGACATTACTACATGGGATCCGGTACGCTGAGCCGATCTATTGGTGACTGAGTTGGCGGACGCTATAGCGATATGTCGTCACATCTACCCTACATCGGGAAAGCTATTAAAGCGCAAAAACCTCCTACCATACAAACTGCATATAAACTGTAAAGCGTACACAGTCGGCCATAGCGAGATTTTAAACTGAGTAAATACAGCGTTAGGGCATGGTATTGTCATTGGGGCCAGGCAGGGGTATTAATGGGATTTGTTTAAAGACCATTGTAAAATATATATTTTTAGACATATATATATATACAAATGAATTAGTTTTGTTTTAAAATTACCTCTTTTTGATTTGTTTCAGTAATTAATTAACATATCATAGCGTAGTCAACACGAAAGGGTCATTTAAGGTCATTTAAGTTCACACACATTGTAAATTTCACCGACCATAAAAATGGATCAGTTAATAAAACCCCTGAAGTTTTCCTTTTCCCTGCACCACTGATATAATTATGATCATGTTTAAAAATTATGTAATAAATGGGCCAGCCTGTATGACTACGTTCGAGTGTAGTGTTCTGTGTGCACAGCTTGCATTTACATAACAAAACCCGACGTGGCAGGACATATTGGAGACACGTTCATTTCAAACATCAGTTATTATAATAAAGCCTTCAACTTGATGAGTAAGCCAGGACATATGATCGCCTCAAATTGTATAATACATGTAAAAAAAAGAAGGGGCACAGTTATCGAACTTCATATCATTAGACAGGTGCATTGGAAATAGAACATTCACCATGTTTGTTTTAGATTTTGCAAAGCTCACCATACTAACAGTACAATAATCATTACACTTTCTTTCATAGATGCTCTCTGACCATGTGTATTGGAATAAACCACGTGAGTCGTAAGAAACCACAATAATTAGGAATAATTGTTATTTTTGTTTCCTTCCTTTTCCAAGCAATAATTGATAAATAAGCGAGTGATTCAATAAATTGTCATCAATAATATATTCTGCATCTGAAAAGTTAAACTATGGATATATTGGTCCTGATTTCAACTATTTTGTTTTGTTTGATGAACTTTTACAAATTGGATTGCAGACGACCAAACTATTGTTATTCTAATTAGCTTCGTTGCTAGATCTTACTGTGTTACCTGACAACCTTTTGTCATTTAACGAATAACATGCAAATTCATACTCATTATTCAAAATATTGTGATACAATATTACATACGTTGTCATTTAAAACAATGTTGTGATGTTTCTATGTACTGTACATTGGGATTAATATATTACGGTAAATTGTGACTTACCTATGTTGTTTCCACGGCGTTGACACTAGTACTCATGTAAAAGCTATTGAGGAAATAGGGAAACATTTGAACGAATCTCAATCACTTCCCTAAGATTTTTATTAACACTCAGACATATAATATGTGTTACATGAGGAAATAAAGTTACAGATATGGCAAATGAAGTACATTATACATATTTATATACACATGTATAACTGAAAGAATGGACAGTTCAATTTAGAACCTGTACGGTATAATAACATGATATGACATACAATGGAAAATACGTACAAAGCAAACATAAATAAACATACATATAATTCCCAAGTTATTTAACTATTAACAGTTATACATATGCATCATTCACAAAAGAGGAACCATTTTGGTTAGGAAAATAGATAAACCTGTCAGAACTCGTTGATTGCATAATGATAAAAGACCTTTAAACTTGTAAATATTTGGGTTTGTACAATAATAACGAGGAGTATATTTGTTACGTACGGTGGATATAGTTATATTATTGCATTCAAATAGATAATGAAACTCATCCCCGACACTTTCCGCGCACAAATTACATAGTCGATTATCTCGGGGTATGTTATACCATCTACCTGTTTCAATTCGAAACTTCAAATTCGAAGTGCGCAGTTTTGTTATTGGTGTTCTGATATGTTCTGGCAAAAGTAAATATTTTTCTATACCAAATTCCGTTTTAAATAGATTGTAGTACTGCCCACGAGATGAGCTAGTAATGTCATCGAACCGTTGTTGTACAAAGTGATCAATAAGCCGTTGCTTTAAAATGTATTTGTAAAATCCATCAGGCATCTGTAATTTATTATAAAATATGTAAGAAAATCACGTTTCGTTGAAGATACCTTTTTTATGGTTAATCCATTTGAACGAAAAAGTATCATCGCTTTGCATATGTAAAGCCAGTCGTAGTAATATGCTGCTGAGTTTGTTTTCATTACTAATTATTCTACTCCAAAAACCTAACATTCTTTAGTTTAACATTTATTTCCAATGGCACACGACCTAGTTCGCCATAAATCATAAAATTGGGCGTTGAAGATCTCACTTTAAGAATTATTTTACAAAACTTGAGATGAATCTGTTCGATCATTTTCAGGTTTTCGAATCCCCATACATCCGATCCATATAATAGAATCGGTTCCATTATTTTTTTTATTTTTTTATTATTGTAAATCTATAGGAAGAGAAAGGTTCCTGATTTTTGTGTATATAGCAAATATTGACTTTTGGGCCTGGTTGATCAATCTGCGTCTTGCGTTTACAAAATTGCCATTGTAAATGGAAATCTGACGTTTTCGAATTGAATTGAACACAGGATTTAATATTATTATGCATGTTATAGATAACTTTGAAACATTTCCCGTTTATATTGCTGCTATGTAGTTTTTGCCACCGACCTGCTCTCCAGACGGTATCAAATGCCTTTTTAAAATAAATAACGGTACAGTATAGCTTTTCGCCGCTTGAAAGATATATAAAAATGAGAATATGTATAATAAAAACGTTGTCTATATTTGAATGACCTTTTCTGAACCCTGCCTGATATCGAGATACTTAATTTATTTATTTTTCATATTCATTAAGACGCTTATTGAAAATAGAAGAAAATAGTTTACCAAGACAACTAATTAAAGTGATAGCTCTATAATTATCTGGGTCTTCTGGACTTCCCTTATTTTTGTATATTGGTTTGATAATACCGACACTCCATGTTTATGGTCATCACTGAGATGAATACGTTGTTTACAATCATCACTGAGATGAGTACGTTGTTTACAGTCATCACTGAGATTAGTACGTTGTTTGCAGTCATCACTGAGATGAGTACGTTGTTTATGGTCATCATTGAGATGAGGACGTTGTTTATGGTCATCAATGAGATGAGTACGTTGTTTACAGTCATTGCTGAGATTAGTACGTTGTTTATGGTTATCACTGAGATGAGTACGTTGTTTACAGTTATCATTGAGATGAGTACGTTGTTTACAGTCATCACTGAGATGAGTACGTTTTTTACAATCATCACTGAGATAAGTACGTTGTTTACAGTCATCACTGAGATTAGTACGTTGTTTACAGTCATCACTGAGATGAGTACGTTGTTTACAGTCATCACTGAGATGAGGACGTTGTTTATGGTCATCAATGAGATGAGTGCGTTGTTTACAGTCATCACTGAGATGAGTACGTTGTTTACAATTATCACTGAGATAAGTACGTTGTTTACAATCATCACTGAGATGAGTACGTTGTTTACAATCATCACTGAGATGAGTACGTTGTTTACAGTCATCACCGAGATGAGTACGTTGTTTACAATCATCATGGAGATTAATACGTTGTTTATGGTCATCACTGAGATGAGTACGTTGTTTATGGTCATCACTGAGATGAGTACGTTGTTTACAGTCATCACTGAGATGAGTACGTTGTTTACAATCATCACTGAGATAAGTACGTTGTTTACAATCATCACTGAGATGAGTACGTTGTTTACAATCATCACTGAGATAAGTACGTTGTTTACAATCATCAATGAGATGAGTACGTTGTTTAGTAATCACTAAGATGAGTACGTTGTTTATGGTCATCACTGAAATTAGTACGTTGTTTACAGTCATCACTGAGATGAGTACGTTGTTTACAATCATCAGTGAGATGTGTGACGTTGTTTACAATCATCACTGAGATGAGTACGTTGTGTACGGTCATCACTGAGATGAGTACGTTGTTTACGGTCATTACTGAGAAGAGTACGTTGTGTACAGTCATCACTGAGATGAGAACGTTGTTAACGGTCATCAAGGAGATGAGTACGTTGTTTACAATCATCACTGAAATGAGTACGTTGTTTACAGTCATCACTGAGATAAGTACGTTGTTTACAGTCATCACTGAGATAAGTACGTTGTTTACAGTCATCACTGAGATGTGTGACGTTGATTAGTCATCACTGAGATTATTACGTTGTTTACGGTCATCACTGAGATAAGTACGTTGTTTACAATCATCACTGAGATGAGTACGTTGTGTTCGGTCATCACTGAGATGAGTACGTTGTTTACGGTCATCACTGAGATGAGGACGTTGTTTACAATCATCACTGAGATAAGTACGTTGTTTAAAATCATCACTGAGATGAGTACGTTGTTTATGGTCATCACTGATATGAGTACGTTGTTTACAGTCATCACTGAGATGAGTACGTTGTTTACAATCATCACTGAAATGAGTACGTTGTTTACAGTCATCACTGAGATAAGTACGTTGTTTACAAGCATCACGGAGATGAGTACGTTGTTTACAGTCATCACTGAGATAAGTACGTTGTTTACAATCATCACCGAGATGAGTACGTTGTTTACAATCATCACTGAGATAAGTACGTTGTTTAAAATCATCACTGAGATGAGTACGTTGTTTATGGTCATCACTGATATGAGTACGTTGTTTACAGTCATCACTGAGATGAGTACGTTGTTTACAGTCATCACTGAGATGAGTACGTTGTTTACAATCATCACTGAGATGAATACGTTGTTTATGGTCATCACTGAGATAAGTACGTTGTTTACGGTCATCACTGAGATGAGTACGTTGTTTACAATCATCAGTGAGATGTGTGACGTTGTTTACAATCATCCCTGAGATGAGTACGTTGTGTACGGTCATCACTGAGATGTGTGACGTTGATTAGTCATCACTGAGATTATTACGTTGTTTACGGTCATCACTGAGATAAGTACGTTGTTTACAATCATCACGGAGATGAGTACGTTGTTTACAGTCATCACTGAGATGAGTACGTTTTTTACAATCATCACTGAGATAAGTACGTTGTTTACAATCATTACCGAGATGAGTACGTTGTTTACAATCATCACTGAGATGAGTACGTTGTGTTCGGTCATCACTGAGATGAGTACGTTGTTTACGGTCATCACTGAGATGAATACGTTGTTTATGGTCATCACTAGATGAGTACGTTTTTTACAATCATCACTGAGATAAGTACGTTGTTTAAAATCATCACTGAGATGAGTACGTTGTTTATGGTCATCACTGAGATGAGTACGTGGTTTACGGTCATCACTGAGATGAGTACGTTGTTTACGTTCATTACTGAGAAGAGTACGTTGTGTACAGTCATCACTGAGATGAGAACGTTGTTAACGGTCATCAAGGAGATGAGTACGTTGTTTACAATCATCACTGAGATGAGTACGTTGTGTTCGGTCATCACTGAGATGAGTACGTTGTTTACGGTCATCACTGAGATGAGAACGTTGTTTACAATCATCACTGAGATAAGTACGTTGTTTAAAATCATCACTGAGATGAGTACGTTGTTTATGGTCATCACTGAGATGAGGACGTTGTTTATGGTCATCACTGAGATGAGTACGTTGTTTACGGTCATCACTGAGATGAATACGTTGTTTATGGTCATCACTGAGATTAGTACGTTGTCAACGGTCATCACTAAAATGTTACATTGTGTACGGTCATCACTGAGATGTGCGACACTTTGCCGTCATCACCGATATTTGTGACATTATTTACTTTCATCATTGAGATGTGTGACGTTGTTTACGGTCATCAGTGAGATGTGTGACGTTGTTTACAGTAATCACTGAGACGTCATGTTTCTTGATGCAAGTTATTTATTTTGATAAAGAGGATTTACGTTAACCACCTTGCTTATAAATAACAATGACATTGTATCAGGGTATAATTTAGAAAAATAATACCAACAAAAAGCCGATTAACAGTGATTTATTTAATCAACGATCAACAAATAGTTATTATTGCTGCTTAAATTTAATGTATAAAATATAATACGATAATACGATAATCTGTGCTGTTCACCACCGTCAATAAGGAAGACAGCTCTCCTTACAGCGAGAACACATAGTTAATACCCTGAAGCAGATACTGTATACAATATCAGTAAGAAATACTTCCTTGACCAGGTGGTTTAAGGGTTGGGCTCTATTCAAGTGAACAGGAAAAGTTGCCCATCGAAAACCACTTTAATTAGTCTTGGAAACATGAACAAATTTTATGATCATTTTTATTATAACGATTTGATGCACCCTAGATTTATAGTATAATCATATAACTAGAGACAATTGAATACATAATTGATGTGCACGCATGAGGCATGGTAGCATTCCTTTTTAATAATGTGTGACAGTATTGTCATAGCAACCAAATCCTACAATGTGTTTTTAGGTAACCACGTGATCTACCACATACTCAATTAACAAGTATCTGTTCATCCAATTGATATTTGAATTGATATCTATTTTAATAATTTGATCTTATTTACTTTGTCATAAAATTATGATTAAAGAGTAGCGCATCAAATTTGATGAATCATAGAAAATCATATAAAAAAACATTCATAATTAACAAATTGTAATCAATTGGATGTAATCAATTTCTTAATCTTCCATAAATGTGTCAGTGACGTCACGATTTTGAGCATTTGAGGGTGCCGTTGAGGTAAGTGCGGACTTGACTCGCGCTAGGGTAGCGCCGGACTACTGTGAGGGGTAGAGCACTATCTTGCATGCCTCGCCAGCCATCAGTACTCTGAATGCCTCCTCGAACTGCGTCATCGAAAAATGATGCGTGATGACTTGGTCCACGTCGACCTTGCCCTCCGCTACCAGAGCCTCGGTTTCACGCCAGGTGTGGAATATACGACGGCCATGCACCGTCTTCAGCGTCAACGCCTTAAACACTGAAAAGAAACGGAAAATGTTACATTTATATAATTCTTTTGTCCTCAAAACGCTCCCTTGTTTTCTCCAAAATACATTCAACGTCTTCTAACCCATCAAGAAAACACCTGACTACAATTTGTCTAGCCGTCCAAAATTATATACTCAAAAACTAAAAGATTTCAAATAAACGAATAGTTCTTAACAATTTCATTTTGACATATACATATATATATATGTATGTTGTGTTGCATTCGTTTTACTACTATGTTTTAAATGTATTTGGATTTATATGCTTATTCAGTGATTTTGTCATTGCATTTCTTTATACCATTACCTTGAAAGAGCAGGACGTACCAGGGACGAGGCGGGATAGTGTTTTATGGACTTATATTTGATAAGTGTGATGGCTAGTATGTGAACTGCAACGTTTTTAATAATCATGGCGGTGCTTTGTGACCTACTAATTGTGTCAATAGTTGATTTAGTGGTGATTTATTCTATGTAACTTGTATATACATGTTAACCCTTATCGAGTGTCCATTTACAGGACTGCTGACATTTTCATCTACTATTGCATAGTAATATTTTACAGAATCGTGTTCCACATACTCAATTGCAATAGAGCAATATGATATTACCATCTGATGATCATATGTATATTGATATGTTTATTCATTCCTGGTTTCCACTGCATACCAATCCATTACCCCCTCCCCTATTCCCGTAATGATTCTATTGTACATATTACTTCATTCTTGTAGCTAGTGTTGAAAAGTTGATTACCAAGCAGGTAACAAATTTACATAAGTGTCACGACACTTGTTTTTGTTTCCTTTTCTGTTTTATAAAACATGTACTTCGATGTATTATCAAACAAAATTTGAATAAAACAAAGTTTAAACCAACGTCTTCAAATTTTCAAGTGTTCACATATCAAAACTGGTTGTTTGTGAGACAATAAACATACGAACAGCTTTTGTTAACAATTTGCATAAATATCAGGAGCTAATACGGAAGTTAACACTAGGTATCTTTACAATTTTACTTTGGTATAAAGGTTTAATAATTGTCAATTTTCAAAACAAGCCTTCCTTACACTTAGAACTATGTCATCAATTGTATACTGTATAACGCTACGTATTCGCATTCACAGTTTTTACGGTAGGAAAATAACCACATGTACTATTTAAGCAATTTATGTATTCTGAATGCATGTCTTTTTTAATAGAATAGATAAAAAGTACAACTAACCTACGTCCTGAAGAACGTTCTCCACGTGAAGTGGCTGTTTGGGAAGGCCGACTAACACCAGTTGTCCCCCTTTCCTCAGCATTGGGAAGGTGGCGTTGACCATGACTGCGGCACCACTGCACTCACATATACGTCCCATACCGACACCATCAGTAAACGATTTGATAAACTGAGGATGAATAGAACCATTGATATTATAAGTCTGCATCCATGGTGTGAACATTCAGATTGTAAGCATTTTCACATTGGAAGATTCGTCATATACATTAGAACAATGCTGAAGCATGTTTAACACATATGCACAAAAGCTGAAATCAAAATCGATACGAAAAGGAAAAAAGAAACAACGTGACATCAATGAAAAAAGAAAAACATACAGATCCCCACAAAAATATTTGAAGCGAAACTATGACATTGTTAACGTTCACCAAAAAGAGTGTATAGGTGTAAAATATGGGACTGTTTGATTTGCTACTCCATAGCATGTTCTAATTTTGGTTTGGCTTGGTTTTATTTTGTTTAACGTCCTATTAACAGCTAAGGTCATTTAAGGGCGTGCCTCCATGTGTTTTGTCTATGCATGCTTGCGTGTGTGTGCAGGAGGCAGGGTATGTTGGGGTACTTATGCTGACTTTATAGTGCTACCCTAAAAACTGAACGTTAAGAAGAGAATAACAACTACCATTATAAAGGACTTTACTGGGGACAGAAGCCATTGTCTTCCTCACCTGGGCGAACGTTGAACACGTAAGCCAAGCAAGGCACTAGGAAATAAAATGTTGTTATAAGTAGAAAGAAATTTAAAGATCCAAAATATTGCAATGGGTGCAGCAAATTTGTTTTGGTCGCTTTTTTGTCCCCAAATCGAGGGCACAAAAGCAAATTCCCAATGCTGTAGGGGTTCCCCACATTAGTCGCCTCTTACGATACATGCAGTTGGTAACAGAAGGTGTATTCTTTTCTCGATCCCCGACCTGCAGGGGTGATGCGAGAAGTCATGTTGATCAATAAACTACTTAGTCAGGGTTTTCTACATGAGACGCTTTGATCTACTCTGTCGTCATGATGACCTCGTATGCCACTAAGATATGGCATTGTCTGCCATGAGTAAAGATCTGTCCTCTGTGACTTAAATCGTTGATTATGTACATACAGTCTTGGAGTTGGGGAAGACATCGTAACAGGTGCCACAACATGAATTGTGGTGCCGGAAACGCTTACCTCTTCGAAACACCTATACCGGTTTCACATCCTTTTTGTGAAGCGATACCTGGCCCGGTTGCACAAAACTGCGTTCGAGTTATTAAGGGAAAAACTTAAATATGACTACTACAAAATCAAGACCATCTGATACCTTTTTACTGCTATAGGTTTGTTGAGACAGATCAGATTGAAGTATTTGAGGATTTAATTTGCTTTGTATTTTACTTGCGACAATTTAACCGACCTCTGACCGATCGGACCTCTTCATTAACTGTTTTCTTCTATGTATATTGATTTTGTCCTTGTGTGTTTTCATTGTGGTATATTTTTTTCCCTATTTTTAAGGTCGCACATTCTACCTTTCAAGAATCTTAGCTCCAATCGTCATATGTATGAGGTCTTGCCTCTTTGGGATCACACGAGATATTTACAAAGTTTTACCTTTTTTTCTTTCACGCGGAATATCTGTGAAGAACACAACCTCTTTTTTGTCTTTTGTTTACATTGGACAGTATGAAGTATTCATTCTTTTAAGCTCCATGTGATATTTTTTAATCTTGCCTCTTTTGGGTCACATTGGATATTTCATTAAATGTCTTACCTCTTAAGAGATCTATATCAGTCTTACCTCTTTCAAGTCTTTTTCTTTAGTGTTGACAGTTATATCTGCCCCAAGTTCTTTGGCAAATTTTAATTTACTTTCGTCAATGTCAGCTGCAATCACCCTGCGGTAAAAACACAAATGGAATATCATTTTAATATTAAATATTTTTTTCATATATGAAGTAAGTTTGAAATGGCATACATTTCGCAATTGAAATCCTCAAGGAAATTTGAAACCTTAAAAGGTCTATGAACACACCACTGCTTTGTGAGGGTGTATTGTGTGCTATTTGGGCGGATTGGTCGAGTGTTTAACAATCTGGCCTTCCAAGCAGGCGGCCGGGGTTCGATCCCCAAAGTCGCCGTACACATGGAATATTCAGAAAAAGTGTTTTTCTCCTGCCTACACAACTCCAACAACCCAGGTGGAGTATAAAATGGTCTGGGGTGGGTGTTGCGGTATCTGTGCTGTAGCATTAAAGTGAGGTGGCACCATAAATGATACCGTTGGAAGCACGGTCCCACTACAAACAGAACATAATACATCTCCAGCACACACAGGCATACACACATAGGGAAATATAAGCCAGGTGGCATATGACTAGTAGTTAGTTCCTCAATATTGTATTGATTAATATATATGTTAATTGTATTGACTGTATAAAACTGTATATCTATGTACTGTAAAGCGCTTTAGACTGGCTTATGTTAGCTAGAAAGGGCGCTTTATCAAATGTTGTATACTTATTTTATTTTATTTATTTGGCTTCGGCAACCATATATTTTTCTGACCCCGTATGCGCGATTCTCTGCGCTTTCCATTGTCTTTTAATGCGTGACCGCTGGTCTGAGTACAGTTTGAGTATGATGTACATCCAAATCAAGTGAGTTACAGAGCGCTCGCCTTTATGTACTTCTTTCTCTGTGTCCATAGACTACTTGACCATTAGTTTCATTATAAGTTAGGTGTGATATTTCTCGGCGTTTATACATTTTATGACCCTCTGATTATGATGCATGTGCGGTACTGCTTGAGAAACTTTTTTACACTCCTTGACGTCCATACATATTTGTGATCGCCAATGTGAATAAAGTTAGAGTATTTTTGCGTTTGATATACTGCAAGTTATTTTGAATCCATAAATTGTGTAAGCGATGCAGATGTGTTGCTCAATGCGAGATAACTTTGTACGTACCTCTTGGCCCCCATAGACCTGGCGACTTTCTGCACCAGGATACCCACGGCCCCACAGCCGATGACCAGTACATCTTCTCCCCTACAGTCGAGTCGCTCCACCGCATTGTGGGCGACACCAAGGGGCTCCAGCATTGCGATCTGGTCGGGTGCTACAGTAAAACAAAAGCGATACATTGATAATGAGTTTTAGTAGATCAAATTATTCCCATGTTAGCGTCAAGTGTCCATAATGAGGAATAGCAAATCGCCTTTCGTCCATCGTCGTATATAGTGAAAACTTAGTAAAGCCACGCGCTGTATCTATGATCATTTTAAAGTGCATTTCAAATATAGCAAATGTGTATAGACACATGAGTTGTTAAATAATCAGACAAACATTTCCCTTTCCGAGTTAAGACGACAAATTCTGATTACAACTGCTGATTCTAATGAAGGCGACTTCGGATGCACTTTATTGAGATTGCTGGATCTGTTGATTGGCTGAGATACTGTATGTACATAAATTGAAAATATACATCATTTTTGTATATGACATTATAACTGTACTACGCATATTAATACCATAATATATGGAAAATAAATGCAGTTTTTGGCAATTAATAATAAAATTTTGTAAAAACCAAATGAAGCAAACTATAAATACTGACTAACTTACTCAGAGATCGTTTGAGTACGTATAGAAACTTGGCAGGAACTATTGTGTACTCGGAACATCCTCCATACGGCGTCTGCCTCCCGTGTCCGAACTGCCCCATGTTGAGACATATTTCGCGGGTGTCATGCGTACACTGGTAACATGTTCCGCAGTAGTAATGATTCTCTACGCCGACTTTACTGCCCACCGGTATGTCGGCGTCTGGTCCACACTTGACTACCGTACCTGCACACTCGTGGCCGGGCGTAAACGGTATCGTTGCTATGACTTTGGCCACATCATTCCATGTGTACATGTTGATGTCGGAACCACATACCGACACTGCGTCCACTTTTATCAACACCTCGTCGCCCGTCGGTTCCGGCACGGGTACGGTCTGTAGATCGAATGAAAAAGCTTCCTTTGTCTTCACTAAAGCTTTCATTGTCGCGGGTACTGTACCGGTGGAAGCCATCTTGTTCGCTGCGTGTTATCAAGTATGGCGGTTGTTATCTACAAAGGGTACGGAAGGTCATGGCGCTATATGTAACAATATTATATTCTAATGACCACATGTATCACATCTTATAGGAATGTTATACATGCAAGTAAATATACATTTATGTAAATAGATTTATAATATTGAACGAATTTCTGTGCGCTCGGGACAACAAATGCTGAAGGGTAGAATAACCAGAGGTGAATAAATATACTGGTTTAATAGTCTCTGAAATAACCAAAAAGACACGTTCGCTCTCTGGACCCCTGAAAATTGAAGACACGCGGCTGGCTATTTGATTGGTCTCTGGTAGAAAGACCTGACCATTCGCTAGGTTCGTCCTTTAAAGATTACAGAGGAGTGACAACCGCGGATTTCAATGTCAGCCAATTTTACCGCTACGCAACCGAGAGATTCTTTTGATGTACATCAAATGATCGAGCTTCCTTCTCGTCTCATGCACAAGGCGGTGCACACTGAGCCTTCGATTTCCTAGGGTGCAGAGAGTCAAAGTGAGCATAATCCCTGGAATATCATGGAAGGCTGACCGCATATCGCTATTACAGATAGGACTCTCCATAGAAGGGAAGGCGTCTCTGACAGCTAATTTGATATGGCAAGGGCGTCGTGTGTGTATTGATAATGTTTATTCAACGGATGTGACGAATTTTGCCACACGTTTCGGACAGACTGTCATATCCACGAATCATTCGGCTAACCTCGGCCGATTCCGGTACCCTTCATCTAGATGTATATCTGCCGAGGTGTGCCGAATGATCCATGAACGCGTCTCGAGAAAAGATATCAATTCATTTACTGCAAGGACTATTTTTAGGCTCAGATTATTGAGTAGTATCCGTATGAAACATGGACATTCAAACGAGTCATTGTGAAGATAAAATGTTTATAACTTAAAATATTATTTACACCGGCAGGTATAATGATTTCATGCAGATAGTGACTGTGTTCTCAGAAAAGAAGATGTCACTATATATATAGCCATTATTTCCCTTCTTTACACGACTGAATAAAGCGCTGATCCAAAACAGACGTAGGCGTACTTTTGTACTCGTGTTTGTACTCGTGTTTAAACGTCGATACGCCATAAGATACAATATACATAGTGTATGAGGTTATGGAATTTTTATACAAATTCTGTCGTAATCTTTTCTCTTCAACACTGCAGTTTGATTACTTATTAAGTCCAGGCACGCACGCCCACATTTACATTATGTGTCGACATACACATACTGCCAATGTGAGTCATTATGTATTTTGAAACCGGAGCGGAAGTTGTTGAAGTAATCAATACAATTTTTGTAAACAGGGTAGGTTATTCCCATTCTAGCTATTTACAAGCTAAATAATGCTTTTATGTAATTTACTCTTTATTCATACGACAATGTCCGCCGAAATACGTGTATGACTTGATTTCTATTTAGAAAAGATTTCTGCTCCGTAAACATCGTGACGTCGTGGATTTTGAATTTGTCAAAAAGTATACATAATATATGTACTTCCCATGAATATGCTAATGAGTGACGTTTCAAACCTTTTATGCGTGTGTTAATACTGTATAGCGTCGCAATAGAAAAACGACGTCAACCGTTTCGCGGTACTAATATATATTTCGCGGTTGTCCCGATCAGAACCTGTTTCGCGGGGTTTCTATTTCGCGCAACACCGCCTTATCATAATGATGCGGTCATTAGCCTTTTCTGTATACAGTAGGCACCTAGTGAGGAAGGGTTTTTAATCCAATTTGCATCGACACTGCCATTGCCATCCTCGATACTCCAGGGGTTACGCTCACTTTCACTTTCTGTACCCCTGGAATAGGTCATAACAAAATTGAAGGCACGCGGCTTGCTATTTGATTGGTCTCAGCTAAAAAGCCCGGACTAATCGCTAATTTGTATATGATCTTAAAAAGCAAAACATAACACAATCAAACTCAAAATGCAGCAAATGATTTGGTATCAATGGATATTTATTAATATAGGAGTCCTCGGCAGTTGCATCAACTTGATTTACCTGCGTTGAATACAGTAAGCCACAGTCCCACTTAACTTGGGACCTGCCCGTTTATGTGGAACAACCGATCCGACTGTTTTCAAATGCAACATTTTCGGGTTTATTAAATCCTGGCAGACCTGCAAACGTGTATGCATGCCTTGCAGTGCTTTGTCAAGGCTCGCCTCAAAGCAGTGTCATATTACTAAGTCCGACCTTCTGTCATAAACGAACAAGTCTGGTCCAACCGGTTCAACCGTTTGGACCGCGATAAACGAAAGCGGCCAAGCTCTTGCAACCCACTGTAATGCTGTAGCATTTGATTTGACCTACAAACGATTATCCTCATAGGATCTATATGTTCATATATTACAACGAAATAGCAATACATACCGTGTAAGAAAGGTCATCAGCTGCTCGTTAAGTAAGCAAAAAGGGTAAACAAATTCGATAAGAAAGCTATACCGGAAGTAAATTAACGTCTAATCTAATAACCAAAACAGGATTAGTTCGGAAAATTCAATAATAAATGAAATTTAAGTAATCGTTTCGATTTTTCCAGAAAAAATTGGCGAATCTTACTTTTGTTAGAATTTAACAGGAATTGACATTATACCCGAGGTACTGCCGAATCGATCTGACGTGGCTAATTTCATTTTGTCTGGTATTTCACCGATCTATTATTATATCCTATCTCCTGACTCGCATGTATACAGCCAGAATTTTTTTTGAAATTTATCCGTTTCCTAAAATTCTAACCACGATGAGTTAATTGGCCAAAACAGTTTTTTAGGCAAAGTTTAACATTGTGTCTATGGGAACGACGCCAAGGTATAATTCCTATGTAGGGAGGAAAAGTGATATCTCAACAACAGAGGCACGAATGATAATATTAATATTACCACAAGAAACACTGGTAATTTTCTAACATGATGTAAAGTTTTATTAAAATTGGATGTCAAACGAAGTCGTGAAAATATTGAAAAATACCCAACATAGAATCCATTGGGAAACTGATGTAACGTGAACGACATTTTACCTTTGTAGTTACGTTACGTCATTAAATTAGAATTGTGCAATGCAAGAGAGCAAAGCTGCATTGTATCAGTTCGGTTTCGTATTGTTTAACGTCCTGTCAACATCTATGGTCATTTAAGGACGGCGCATTATATAAGAGAAAAAAGTGTCAATTTATGTAAGTTCTTGCATATATATATTGGTGACACGTTAACATGAACCGTCTGTGACGTCAAGAACGTTTAAACTGGAATGTCAGTGCTTGTTCAAACCGTCAAGGAAACATAATTCCGCCACCACGTCCTGGAAATATATGGAATATATTGGAATTTAATTCTAGATGGTGGAATCCTGGAAATTCCATTGATTCCGCTCACTGAAATTCTCTGCACGCCTGGAATATGTTGTGACGCCGGAATTGAAGGCTCCATATCCTCTACCTTGCAGACGACACAATTATCTAAAGAATCACTCGTCGACAGCTTGACGGTAAAATTGGCCGGCTTTGAAGTCGTGTCGCTTTGATTTCTTCAAAGGCCAGGTATCAGCCTAGCGATTGGTCAGTTTAAATACCTGAAACCAATCATATCGTTGCCTGCGTACCTTCAAATAATGATATATTCCAGGGGTGCATAGAGCGTAACTGAGCTTACCCCTGGAATTTCGAGGGTGCCGTCATCTAGAAACACATTCCGATAAATTCCACATACCAAGCAAATTTTGAAAAACTATTGCACAAATAAAAAATACGATCATAAAGCAATGTTAGAAGATGTCACTGAATGTTTAACTAATGCCCTTTCTGTAGTTTGCCCTGTTCTCCTATTCTACAGTATCTACCAGTTAGACACCATGCGCCAGTCTCAACATGTTGGCTTGATTTATCTTGATATATGATACAAGATGAGTATGGGCATTATGTGTACCATCCACCATATACTATTGACCTTACACAAGGAGGTGTTCATCTACGGAAGCCGGTTAGTGGCATTCGAAATACGGTTTACGTCGTATTTACGACTTTTCTAAAAAACGGCTTTGCTATTCCGTTCGTAGTTATATTCATGAACAGAGGTATGGCACGAATGATTGTCTTTATTCAAAATATTGAATTTCGTCAAATGTTGATTCAACCTTCGCAAGAAAACCGTTCGCCTGAAAAGCTACGAAACAGCGAACGGCCTCGGGGATCGGTCTTCTTTCGATTTTTGTAATTTTCGTCAAGAACGCATACAAAACCAGCTAGGAGAGCCAGGTGAACCAATATTTTTATTTGAAGAATCTGAACTTTATTGATGATGTAGCCCTGCTATCGACCAAGAAACCCTATCTTCAAGAGAAGATAACAAGACTGAAGCAGTGTGTCCAAGCGTTTGGGTTATTTCGTCACCACAAAAAAGACCCGGGTGATGAAAATCAACACACCACAAAAGACATTATTCTTGTAGACGAGGAAGAGCTTGAGGAGAGATTTTCACAAACCACGGATTCCTAATTAGCATCGAGAACTCATCAGATCAAGAACTTGTACTGTCGATTAAGAAACATCTGACACTCCGACCTCAGGACAACGATTTGACCCTATAATACCAACGTCAAATCGGTCATTTTGTATGGATGCCAATGCTGGAGGGTAATTCATGATATGATAGCTATCTTTTCCTTCCATCATTTCTGCTTCATATGCATCTGCAACACATAGACGGTTTCATCCCTAATGCTGGATGGCAGAACCAAAGACCCTTTGCTGACAATTCAGCCAGAGAGGAGGAAGGTCAAGGAACACTTGGCATAAAACCATTGAGAAGAACTCACAGGGCACAACAAAAGACTAACCAACCACCTTGCAGCATGGTCTTTGTTGTGGCTTTAGTATGATTGCAATGCTATCTGATTGGTTTATCTTGTCCAATAACACAGGTGTGTGAGTGAAGACTGGGGAGTCGAGGATAATGTGAACACATTACCTGATATATTAACAGGTGTTTACCGGTCAAGACTGACTTGACCTCTGTTATCTTAGTTTCCTTATACAGCCAGCTACATTATTTCAACTTTGCCACCTCAGGCACTTCAGAAAATTCAGCCTGGTGTCTGCTTTTCCATCACAAGCACTGTGAGTTGTGGTTCCACCTAACCAATGCTGCAGCCGGTATTGTTAGACTTAAGGAGGTATGCTACCTTTTGTTAACATCTGATACCAATGCACCGGCTGCAGCCTCACTTACAATATCACAATTAATGTAGGTTCATCAGATGGTTTTCCCCTCAGAATAAATAGAGAATGGCTAATAACAACAAAACATATCATGTTCGGAAAAGGCTTTTATTAAGCTTTCATCTGTAAATCAACAATGTTGGACTCGCCCTTATAGTTGAGGGAAATACATGTACACAATGATCTTTTACACATATTTAACAATCGTATTGCAGCTGCAACATAACAGGCAGCAAATCTACAAAGTAGTCTACAGCACTTCTTGGCAAATAACTGTACAAAAAATAAGCTATCTGGTATCAGTGTATGAACAGTAGTGAATCTATGGACGCAAATAAAATTGTTCTAACAAGAGAGGTACACGTTGTGATCATTCAAAAAGAAACAATGCAAATATAGTCAATCATTCACAATCGGGAATGTCCTCCAACATTTCTTAACATCATCACAGAGACAGGTTAGTATCGGTGTTATCCTGTATTACACGCCGTGTAAGTATTATGAGGAAAAATTAAATTTAACTAAACTAACAGAAAACATTTCTCCAATTTAAAAACATTACTACAGTATATTCTCAGCTTTCCTTATGGTGATATCGGTCAAACTGACCACCAGCTATCCCTACTGTTGATATCTGTCAAACTGACCACCAGCTGTACCCACTGATGACATCTCTCTAACTGACCACCAGCTATCCCTACTGGTGACATCTGTCAAACTGACCACCAGCCATCCCTACTGGTGATATCTGTCAAATTGATACTGTGCCTCTATATGTTCAGCTCTACTTCAACAGCTGAACATAGAGACACAATAAGGGCCTGCTTTGATAACTTGGTCTAGGATGGTAACACTGTAGGTTTATCATTAACTTGGCATAGGATGGTACAATGTTAAACTACAGTATTACATTATCTTGGTTTAGGATTGTCACACTGGGGTATGACACTAGCTTCGAGTTGGATGGTAAAACTAGTCACTATATTAACTTCATAAAGAATGATAACACTACAGTATTACATTATCTTGGTTTAGGACTGTCACACTGGGGTATGACACTAGCTTCGAGTTGGATGGTAAAACTAGTCACAATATTAACTTCATAAAGAATGATAACACTACAGTATTACATCATCTTGGTTTAGGATGGATTCACTGCAAGCTTACCATATTAGCTTGATTAAGGATGTTTAGACAGCAGATTACATCAGCTATATTTTAAGTAATATCTAGGTCTGGTATTCAAGTAGCACAAGCAGCATGGAAGCTCTGGGAAGTCCAGCACAGTATAATAAACGCTATATATACAAACAACATGGTGGCTGACATAACTTACTACAGTTTATGTTTACATAAACCTTTTATTAAGCTGGTCTCTGGAACTTCAATCCTCCAAGCTCTACCTCCATTACAAGCCCTCCGTTTGAGATCAATGAACCACAATTAGTGACAATACAGTAAAGATACATATATCCTCATTTACACTCTACCCAAATATACCATATCCAGATATACACAGTACCCAGATATACAGGGTATCCAGATATACACAGTACCTAGATATACAGGGTATCCAGATATAAACAATACCTAGCTATACAGGGTATCCAGATATAAACAGTACCTAGATATACAGGGTATCCGGATATAAACAGTACCCAGATATACAGGGTATCCAGATATAAACAGTACCTAGATATACAGGGTATCCAGATATAAACAGTACCTAGCTATACAGGGTATCCAGATATACACAGTACCCAGATATACAGGGTATCCAGATATACACAGTACCTAGATATACAGGGTATCCAGATATAAACAATACCTAGCTATACAGGGTATCCAGATATAAACAGTACCTAGATATACAGGGTAGCCAGATATAAACAGTCCCTAGATATACAGGGGATCCGGATATAAACAGTAACTAGATATACAGGGTTTCCAGATATAAACAGAACCTAGATATACAGGGCATCCAGATGAGATATACAAAGTACCCAGTTATACATAGTACCCAGATATACATAGTACCCAGACATTCATGGTACCTAGATATACATGGTATCCAGATATAATCAGTACCTAGATTTACAGGGTATCCAGATGAGATATACAAAGTACCCAGTTATACATAGTATCCAGACATTCATGGTACCTAGATATACATGGTATCCATATATAAACAGTACCTAGATATACAGGGTATCCAGATATAAACAGTACCCAGATATACAGGATATCCATATATAAACAGTACCTAGATATACAGGGTATCCAGATATAAACAGTACCTAAATATACAGGGTATCCATATATAAACAGTACCTAAATATACAGGGTATCCAGATGAGATATACAAAGTACCCAGTTATACATAGTACCCAGACATACATGGTACCTAGATATACATAGTACCCAGAAATACCATACCCAGATATACATATATAGTACCCATATATACATGGTACCCAGATATACAAGGTATCCAGATTATGAGATATACAAAGTACCCAGTTATACATAGTACCCAGATATACATGGTACCTAGATACATGTATACAGGACCCAGCAACACCATATCCAGATATACATAGTACCCATATATACATGGTACCCATATATACATGTTACCCAGATATACATACCTGTAGTACCCATATATACATGGTACCCAGATAAACATAGTACCTAGATAAATATAGTACCTAGATAAATATAGTTCCCAGACATATATGGTATGCAAATATACCATATCCAGATATACATTGTACCCAGAGTACCCAGTCAAACACAGACCCCAGGTATACATATACGAAAATACTGTGCACAGGTACACATGTAGACCAAAACACATACCCAGAAACAACAATTTCCATGGTAACTGGACACGACAAATCTGGATGACATTAAACATGTACACATTCATAAACCAGTTTTTAATAAAATGTTGCATACCTACACCGATCCTATGGCTGTGTATGCATGTATACACTTTGATCACTTTGCCTTGGATAAATAGGATCCAGTAAATGGGTATTTAAGTTCAAGATGGGACTGTATAAATATTACGGGATTTCCAAAGGATGACTTCCATGTCATAAGTATAAATGTTCACAAACATATTTGTGTATTCCTTGACATTTATACGCAAAGCATTTTCGAACCCTTTCACCCCTATGTAACTTAGTAGACTCCACCATGCATTGATCTGGATGAGTTCATTATGGTCTATAGTGGTGAAAGTGTCAAAGAGTTCTGTCCCTTTTCAGTACAACACTGCTGATTCAAGTACGTACAGGGAACATCAAAGGAAATAAACTTTTGAGATCAGAAATCAGATGAACAGCATTTTAACAAATTTTAACTTCCATCTCATCATATTTGTGTATCATATAATCATGTTAGTACAAATTACTTGAAATTTTAAACCTTTTATCTTTTTGCATATATTCGCCAAAAAACCCTATCCCCACTTGTTTCAACCAATTTTATGAACATATAATACAGGTTGTAATAACTGACTTCTGCCAAAAAGGTCACTTGTGTGTATATATATTTAACAGCTGTTAAATTACACAACTGTATTCAAATACTGTCATACTATAAAATATAGGGAATATTTCAGTTTGAGGTAAATACTCTAATTTTATGTGCCCTATTGTATAAACTGGAAAAAAAAAATAAAAAAAATCATAAGCTGAAAATTGACTACATACAAGTATATCTACAGTTTGTAGTAGGCGTTAAATATAAGACCATGTAGTAAAGAAAATAAATTTGGGGAGGGGGATAAACAAAAAAACAACTAATGTGGAATCAATACTTGATACAATGGTAAATCAAAGAGGCTACATTTACAACTAATGGTTACTCTTTCTATCATGGACGAACGACTAATGGTCACTGTCTCTCAATCATGGACGAACGACTAATGGTCACTGTCTCTCTATCATGGACGAACGACTAATGGTCACTGTCTCTCTATCATGGACGATGTGGAACTCTACTCACTTTCTCCTTGGCCTCCTCGTTCTGCTGCCTACGAAATTATACTTACAGGAAAATCTTCTGCAGTTCAACCAAAATACAACTGCGTAACTGGGCAACTATGCAGTCTTTCTTCAAAAGCCAGACAATATCTGTCTTAACAAGCACAGTGGCCGTACATTGGGGCACCTTGTCATTGTATCTTGTTTGCTTTGCGACAGACAAGAAATACTTTGGTAAAAGTTACAGAAGAAAATCCTCTAAGTGTCTGATCACAGCCCTGTACGCTTTTTACATATATTACAATCTTTCACAACACTTTCTCTTTCAACAACCTTACATGAAATACTTCAAGGTTTAAAAAAGACATTTTCATGAAAATATACATATATATATATATTTAGCACACATGCAACTGTACACATGTGTATATGTGTAACTTACACAATGCATCTCAATATTAACCGGTGTCTATATAATCACAGTACTATCATACTCATAACTTCAATAAATAACAATACAACTGTTTCACATCCTTACTCAACTCAAAGTATTATACTATATATACATCGATTTTACGTCTTTCAGACGACTGGTAAGGTCATGATTATATATGGTAGCAAATCTGTTAGAAATTATACAGGTTCTGACCAAACTTATGCATGCACAACAAAGACATTTGCCCTATCTATGTAGATATAAATTGTTTTCTTTTTTGTATATAACTCCACACTTTCTTAATAAGCAGTAGTTACCGGGTATGTTTCAATTCGGCAAAATATGCTGTTCAAATAATGCAAAATGGTGAGACTTGTGATGATTGTTGTTGTTTTTTGTCAACTTTCTTAAAACAAACAAAAAATTATTATAGATCTTGCAGTTCACCATCACAAATGTTTGTCACAATATGAACCAATTTGTTGAACAACTTCAGTTTTTTTTACCCTCCAAAACATACCTAATAACACTTAATATGTTAATTTTTCTATCAAAGCCCAAATAAACATGATGTTTTCTATCTAACGGATCATTCTTAGCTGCATACAGTCTCAGCCTAAGGAACAAAATGCCGTCTCATTCAGAACTAAAGCGCAAAAGAAATTCAACTGCTGTTAAGTCTTGTCAACAAAGCTCGTCTTTATCAACGTTCTGTCAACAAAATCCAGTTCAACAGGACACCACATGACCTTTAGCCTCCTACAAGTTTATAGTTCAACAGGTCAACGATGCCTTTCACGAATCATTGGACGTCACACAAGAACAGGAATTCGTAACTGTACTGTCGCAAACTAGGCAGGGTAGTGACACCATACTGTTCCTTGTAGCGAACGTGGCACCAGAAACTGCTGTTTCAAGGTAATACTAGTGCAGGTTCAGCAGCTGTATCAGATCAGTACCAGCCCAGAGAAACCAGGTAGGTACCAGTCTAACGGGAACAGCTGTATCAGGTCAGTCCCAGTCCAGAGAAACCAGGTAGGTACCAGTCTAATGGGAACAGCTGTATCAGGTCAGTACCAGTCCAGAGAAACCAGGTAGGTACCAGTCTAACGGGAACAGCTGTATCAGGTCAGTACCAGTCCAGAGAAACCAGGTAGGTACCAGTCTAACGGGAACAGCTGTATCAGGTCAGTACCAGTCCAGAGAAACCAGGTAGGTACCAGTCTAACGGGAACAGCTGTATCAGGTCAGTACCAGTCCAGAGAAACCAGGTAGGTACCAGTCTAACGGGAACAGCTGTATCAGGTCAGTACCAGTCCAGAGAAACCAGGTAGGTACCAGTCTAACGGGAACAGCTGTATCAGGTCAGTACCAGTCCAGAGAAACCAGGTAGGTACCAGTCTAACGGGAACAGCTGTATCAGGTCAGTACCAGTCCAGAGAAACCAGGTAGGTACCAGTCTAACGGGAACAGCTGTATCAGGTCAGTACCAGTCCAGAGAAACCAGGTAGGTACCAGTCTAACGGGAACAGCTGTATCAGGTCAGTACCAGTCCAGAGAAACCAGGTAGGTACCAGTCTAACGGGAACAGCTGTATCAGGTCAGTACCAGTCCAGAGAAACCAGGTAGGTACCAGTCTAACGGGAACAGCTGTATCAGGTCAGTACCAGTCCAGAGAAACCAGGTAGGTACCAGTCTAACGGGAACAGCTGTATCAGGTCAGTACCAGTCCAGAGAAACCAGGTAGGTACCAGTCTAACGGGAACAGCTGTATCAGGTCAGTACCAGTCCAGAGGAAACAGTCGTGTCAGCAATATGCGATAACATGAACAAGGGAGATAACTCCAAAACCTACACATCTGTTAACAAGTCTGTACAAGTCCAGAGACAGCAGCTGTGTTAGGTTTAGTACTAGTCCACCAGTTCAGAGGAAACAGTCGTGTCAGCAACATGTGGAATACGCACTACAATGTTTTATCACATGAACAAGGGAGATAACACTAAAAACTACGCATCTGATGACTGTTGATATTTAGATATCAGTGCTTCCAATAACTTTAATCTGGCCTTTGTTTGCTGAAAAATAAAAATAAAAACAAATAAGTACAACTTTTTAGAAACCATAAAGGTCAAGTTATGTACACATATTTAAAACTTCAATATCACGTATTTGTGTATTTCTAGATATCATGATCTTTTCCAACATTTTATAAACCTTTTTTAACAGGACATATTATGAGTGTAATTAAGAACAACCTTGAAACTATGTCATTAGGAGAGAAATTGTGACCAAATATTCCAACTTTTGCTAATCTAAGAGAAAGTTAACACTTATCCCATGTTGCCATGCATGTACATACAGCATCATTGATAACAATTATTTTTTACTTCAGTTACCTTGTAACCTTGATATTCTGATTGCAAGGGAATTCTGTCCTCCCTCTGGACTTTTCTGTAAAAGACAAAAAATATGTTTAAACACTGTCAATATGACATATCAATATCAAAAAATACAAATTTCAAAATTCCCTTATCCCAAAAGTTTTAACATATTTAATATTCATATTACTGCTACACCAACAATTTGCTTAAACTTTACATTTTCATCAGACAGGAAATGCACAAATAGTTAATGCATCTGTACATTGGGTAAATTGATACACTTATACATAAAAAAATGTGTTTCATTACAATAAAAGTGCCTTTTTAGTCATCAAAATACCTGTCATTTTTCTTTAAAAATTCCTCTTCAAAATTCCTGAGTAATCTTCTTAATCGTTTTTTCTCCCCTCGGGACCAAAGCAGCTCGTCTTGAAGTTCTGGGCTGCAATTCACACATTAAAAGTGATAAAGTGAAATGTCATAGATCCAAATTCAAGCAAAGCTGTAAAGTTCTTTAAATGTGTTGATCTAAATATGAGACACAGTGTGAACTGATAATTTTATGCCCTAAGATGTTTGGTTGTGATGTATACATGACCAGGTAAATGCACACTAGTATTAGGGGTTTAACTTTTAACACTCAGGCTTTTGACAATGCTATCTCCCTATCTTTAATAGCTTGAACTCCAGATTTTCATGTCTTGAATCTGACATTCGGCTATCGTTTTTATAATGACCTCCGATTCTCATTAGAAGCAAAGTCTGATCTGGTCAATCAAAACACTGTTTACTTGTTACACATAGTACAAAATTTATGTTATATGTGGTATCAAGTGATAAAATAGCACCAAAGCTTGTGTGCTATAGTGATATGTGATAAAGAACCACTCTAAAAATGTGTGTTACCGTATCAGGTGATCCACTATAAAACTGAAGTCATAAATGATAATTGTGATCAATTATTTTAAACAGACTTTTGAAAATTTCTAGTTGAAAAACAAAGTAATATTAAATGGTAAACTAATGAATGGTATAAACAATGATAAATAATGACAATCAGTCCAACAGGATTCTATTACATACGTTACTAAAATTTGACTTACACAGACATTTCATGAAGATTTGATTCTGCACTTTTAGAAATGATATCTTCGTCCGAGAGGTCGAGTTTTCTTTTCACTTTTGGGGAATGTCCGTTTCTTTTCTCATTAGCGTTGTTTGTCGGTCGTAATGGATCCCTTAGGATGGAGAAATCACGAGTGACAGCGAAGTCCATGGTACCTAGTACCTCTAGGCCGCCACCTTCCTCGTCCTCGTCATTGTCGGCCGTCGGCACATGGACAGGATTTATCTAAAGGTTTGATAATCCGGTATAGGACTTTAATACTTTTTTCCTGATGCCATTTTGTTTCAAATGTTAAGTTTATGCTGTATAAATCAACAGGAACATATTCACTCTAGATATTATAATATATCAAATAATATACGATCTCAACAAGGAAATACCTAAATTACATATTATAGTCAAAATTAATGTCAAATCTTAATAATCACTGTATATTATATAGCCTTGATGATCTAGCCCTCTGTTATCAGCAAGCATGGCTGGATTTGAAACAGCTGGATTTCTGGGACAATTTTGTATAGAAAAAGCTCTATTTGTCCTTTAAGACAATGTCTGGATAGTGGGCTAACGAGAAATTGTGCTGGCTGGCTAACAAGGTTCAAATACAATCCGTCTTTTAATTAGATGAGTGAAATTATTTTTTTCCAACATACAGTAGAAAATTGTACAGCAATAAAATTCTGAATGGTTTTAGATCAGTCACAAGAACTGCTGATCTATCACATCAACCATGACTTACCGGTAAGCTCGTTTTTTTTTATTGATGGTACAATATACACATAATGTATGCTAACAAGACAAATCTTAGTCTTGTTAGCATACAAGTCTTGGAATGAATTAACACAATCTGATTCCTGTATCCTAAAAACGAAGAAAGTATTACCATGCTAAAAGAAGTACGAGCAACATATAAAAGGAAAGATAAGCAACTGGATTAGTATCATTTCTAGTCTTTTTCACAACTTTTTTTTCTAAAAAATTCAATGAAAATAAAATAATTTGAAGGTAAACTTTTGTATATAAATTGGCACATATTTGCTTTTATTTACAGTATTCAATTACCTAAATTGACACTGATTTTTTTTAAAATGTTCAAAATATGATATTATTTCCTTTAAACATAGTTAGTTTTTTATTAATGCAAGGTGTTACTAACTTGAACAGAAACATGACTTACAAACTTGGAAGATCGGGCATCAGCAGGGTCGAGTTCAAATGGTTGGTCCTCCGGCACAGTCTGCAGCTCACCCTTATCCCTGGGCTGTAAAGGAAAGCATTCAAACACCATGCTCTCAAATGTCTCACATGCAAGACTTCCCACCGTCATCACCGCTTTTATTTAGTATATTTCCAACGGATTTATTACAGCTATTCCCAACAGAATATGTTTTGATTTCCAGATTTTAACTTCAATGATAAAACTTTATAATATAGTAAAAAAAAAATCTTCACAATTATATATTGCAGAAAATGATAGTATCAAATTATTCATTTTATCATGCAGCAATAAACATTAAGGAAAACAAAGGGACATATATCAATCTTTTCAAAACAAGGAATGGAGACAGCTGGTTCAGAATGGTTGTTTTAATTAGGCAATGAATGTTTTAGCAAATGTTGTTATGGTACTATAACACACATTGCTACTGATGACAACCTTAATAAAGCCTGGTAGGGCTTTTATTAAATGTAAGTTTGACAGCAATAGAAATGTGTGCCATAGGCCATTACAATATTTGCTAAAATATTCATTATTTATATTTACATTTTGATTGAGTAGTTATGCTTTGAACAGCATATTAAGTGTTGACAACAATGAAATTGATGATGTCACAAAAGAGTTTGATGACATTACAATAGCAAATGTTGTTATAGCCTCACAACAACATTTGCCTTCTCAATGCATTGCAATGGAAAGATGAAGAGCAAATGTAAATATAATGGCATAATGCTCAAACGAAATTGTGACAAATTGGGAGAAAAGTGAAATATAATTTGGGAGGGTTATAGTAAACTTATATAATTATTTGTAAAACTTAAGTATACTAAATTAGATTAAGCATGACTGCACTCAAGAAATCTGTTCCTATTACACCTGTCCTAGTATTTGCGTTGATTTGGTGGTAGTACACCTTCTGAGTTTCAAGGAACAATAATATGGAAACAGAGAGAACAATACTCTGTAACTGATTCTTGGTTTGTTTGTTTGTGTTTAATAGCTATTATTAATATGGTCATGGCTGATTATTCGATACATCCAAGGCATATGCACAACTCTGTATAATGCATCCTCTATACTCCAGGGGATACGCTTACTTACGCTCTCTACACCCCTGGAATATGTCATAGCAAAATTGAAGGCTCAGTGTGTGCCACCATGTTGATGAGACAAGGAGACTAGTTCGATCCTTTGATATACATCAAAAGAATCTCACTGTCATGTAATGGTAAAATTTGACAGGCTTTTAAGTAGGGCATTGCTTCTTTGTAATCTTCCAAGGACAGGTATCAGCCTAGCAATTGATCAGTATTCTTTTTCCTGAGACCAATCAAACAGCTATCTTCGTGCCTTCAATTTTGCTATGACATATTCCAGGGGTGCAGAGAGCGGAAGTGAGAGTAACCCCTGGATATCGAGGATGGTATAATGGAGATAAACTCAAACAAGTTCCAAAGATATTGTAACATATCAACCAGACGTATGTGTAATGCTCACAAAGGGCTATAACTCTGTACTGATCATGAGATTGAATGATGGTGAAAGTTTTTAGCAAGTTCCAACAAAATCTGTGGAAATTAAGGGCTGAATTGTCTGGACAATAACTTTGCAAATAATAATCATATCATAGTTCCAAGGACAGAGCCAACACCGTTCTCTTATCTAGGTTCGGTTGGTTCCATGCATTTATCTACTGTAAATTGTTTAATTTTCAAAGATGTAACATGAAGATAACTGTGATGGAACATTGTGGAAGGTCATAAAAACATTACAGTTATCGTTTATGGTTAATCACGTGACATCTATTGTATGACCTCACAGATAATAATGCAGCGTTTTTTTATCCCGATTTTCAGTACTTCAGGGGACAAATTTTGTCAAGATATTGTCCTGAAGAAGCCCACTGTTCCAGTGGAACAGGTAGACCTTTCCGAATAAATAAAACCCAACCTATCCCGAGCTTGTTGCGATTGAGTTCTATACTTAATAATCATATCAATATGTCTGCTACACAGGAACAAATTCATCTGTATGTGGTTCACCCTAACCAGTTTCAAAGGAATGGGATGGACACTGAGGGAGTACTCATTCCGATAAAAAGGTTACTGGATGGGTGGATAATACCAAATCGGAATAATTCCTGTAGAAAAGTACATTCTCATGAGACGGTGAAATCCTTAGCAACAGGCAAGATATCTACTTTGTTGAGAACAGGTAATATATTTTTTATAGATATTACGTTATCATGACACTCTTTTTGAGAAATATATGGACCACATGTATATCTTAAAACAACTATTTAAGCTTTAAACATCTTCCTTAATTTTATATAAAAGAACACAATGCAACCTGAAAGGGTACACACTGGATAGTGAAAAATATGTGGACCACATTTAATTCTTAAAACAAACATTTAAGCTTTAGACATCATCCTTAATTTTTTATCAAAGAACACAATCTGAAAGAGTGCACACTGGATAGAGAACCTGGCGAGCTTGGTATCACACACCACTCGGGGGTAGCAATGATCAGGCTGTCAGTGTTCACACTGCTGGTACTTACCGAAGACGGTTTTATGAGTAGACGTTTTATGGTCCTGTATCTATCATACAGTGGCCGCATCAGGTCTTTATCATCTTTTGTTCGCTGTAAGAAAAAAAGATTAAGAATAGGAATACTTCAGATATCTTTATGTTGGTTTGCATTATCAATCACCCCTGGAGACACATTTGAACTCTTCCAATTCAAAGGCCGGAATAGTCCATTATGAAATTTCAGGGGTGAATGAGTTAATGACCGGCAGATGAAGTGACACTTTCGTCAATTAGTTATCAGTGGTATTTGTAACCAGATGCTCAATCATCATGTTGTCAATAAACTTACAGGTCGGCCGTGAATACTTTCAAAGTGTAATAAAGCTTTCTGCACCGACAGCTTCTCATCCTGTACTTGTTCTCGGCTCATAATCTGCAATAAAATACATGTACTCATATTAGTGTCTAATCATGCTGTTGCTGTACGGCTAAAGTCAGTAGATATACAGTATAACAATCTTGTATCCAGGATTGTGGATTGTGTTATCTTATCAGACAACCAGACCAACATCGAGTGTTGGTTATTATGAAGTACTCTGAGAAACAGACTTGGGCCACATTTTGGTCAATCTGATGGGTAAATGGAAAACCAGACATCAGTTAAATGTTGGACAATCCGTTTTACCAGACTAACTACAACCAAGTGTTGGTCACACACAGACATCCAGACTATGAACAGTCAATCTTCTGTACTTACATTGACATCCTCTGGTCGCCGGATATCTTTGCGTTTTTCTTCCAATTTCTGTAGGATGACCAGAAGAGTCTGCTCCATGGTGGGAGGAAGGTCTGGGGGCTCGCCTCTCTCACCACTAGACGATGTACCGCTCCCGTGTCGACTCCTACTGCCCATCTCCGCCTCCTCCTTCAGCTCTGATGAATGAAAGGAGATGGTTTTGGTATATATGTCAGAGTTAACAGAATCTTATCGGTCACTGAACTATATGAAAAATGCTTTATCAATAGTATATGTACTAATACTTTCAAGGAAAACACCCAAACAGTTTAAAATCGTATAGCTTGTAGCATTCTATTCATATTGTCAGTAGCTTTGTTACGAAGCAATATCCCTCTTGACACTATATATATGTTAGTAATAAAATATTATTGAAGATACACCATTTCTTATCTACCCTAAACAAATATTCATGTGGAAACCTGCACCCAACCTTCTAACAAATCAATCATCTAGCACAAATAAACATGTTTTAAGCACAGTTGCTCTCTTAGGAATTTATTGACTATTACTCTAGACTACAGATTTACAGATGAAATCAATTATCTCATGTCTGAAACATGCAAAACAAATGTATCCATCTCTCTTCCCCTGGTTCTTTGGATTTTTCAAAATGAATATACTTGTGCTTTTAAAATTGTTCCACTTACTTTTGATCTCTTTCTTGGCCTTTGTGATGTCGCCCATCCATCTCTTCACCTCTGGTTTGTTCGTTTTGTCAACGTGGGATGGCTGCCAGTAAAAAAAAATAGTTTTAACATTTTCCCTGCTTGAATCTTATTTGTCAAACATGACCATCTGTTTGAACAGATCACAGTTCAAACTCTTGCAATGTTTTCATAATAATCTTATAAAGAGACCACCTAAAATAGCAGACCATTTGGGATTTCTTAAAGGTGGTCTTGAGTGCAAATTCAGTTTTCTTTGGTAGTAGACTGAAACTTCTTTTTTTTGAGTGAAAATACCTTCAGCTAAAATGTTCAGCATTACTCTTACAGAAATATCTAATCTACATTGAGTACAGTATAGGCACATTGGCCTGACTTCAGCATTTAGGATCCTCAGTTTTGCAAGATTGAAGAACATCTGATGCATCATTCTTGATCTTCAGAACAACTTTTTGACAGATTTTTTGGGTAAGAACAAGGATTGTTATACTTGTGTAAGACTAATTGACTAGCACTGTTTTACCTTGAAGCCATTATCTCTTTCAAACGTCTCCTCATAATGCCGAATTTTCTTTTTCAGACCTGCAAAAAAGGAAGAATAAAACATTATTTCTCTCCTACATTATCCAATAGGATAAACAACACAAATACAAAAACTGTATTTCCCAGCGACATAGGCACTGACTGAGGTTTGTTTATAACCACAACGATTAATAAATGCAATTACACAATAATGTACATCTCGTATACAATCATAATTTCGAACCTATATATCTCAATAATAAAAAATACCCCTTAAAAAAGAATACAAGTGTGCTCCTTATAACCTGTGTCGCCTGAATGTCACGTATAGGTAACAACCCAGTCCATTGGCATGTGCAAATACCACCAATAGCGCCACCTATTGGCATATCTCATACCAAAGAGAAAATGATTACATCCTAATTCCTACCGTCAAATGGGTGAAATCATATTCATGTTGAGTGTAACAAAATACTGCTGGTGTTAGTCTGTATATAAATGTACTGTAAAATATTATCTAAATATCCTACCGGTATCTACCTTAAGCATACAGCTGTGATTACTTCTCCTGTGTGACTAAATATCCTACCGTTATCTACCTTCAGCATACAGCTGTGATTGATTCTCCTGTGTGACTAAATATTATAACTGAATATACCCACCTTGGATCTTCTTGGTGTACATTCTAGTTTGACTGTGTATTCATCATCTGCACTGCCAGATCTACCTTCAGCATACAGCTGTGATTACTTCTTCTGTGTGACTAAATATCCTACCGGTATCTACCTTCAGCATACAGCTGTGATAGATTCTCCTGTATGACTAAATATTATAACTGTATATACCCACCTTGGATCTTCTTGCTGTACATTCTAAGTTTGACTGTGTATTCATCATCTGCACTGCCAGATCTACCTTCAGCATACAGCTGTGATTACTTCTCCTCTGTGACTAAATATCCTACTGGTATCTACCTTCAGCATACAGCTGTGATTCCTTCTCCTGTGTGACTAAATATCCTACTGGTATCTCCCTTCATCATTCAGCTGTGATTACTTCTCCTGTGTGACTAAACATCCTACCGGTATCTACCTTCAGCATACAGCTGTGATGACTTCTCGTGTGTGACTAAATATCCTACTGGTATCTACCTTCAGCATACAGCTGTGATTCCTTCTCCTGTGTGACTAAATATCCTACTGGTATCTGCCTTCAGCATACAGCTGTGATTACTTCTCCTGGGTGACTAAATATTCTACCGGTATCTACCTTCAGCATACAGATGTGATTACTTCTCCTGTGTGACTAAATATCCTGCTGGTATCTACCTTCAGCATACAGCTGTGATTACTCCTCCTGTGTGACTAAATATCCTACTGGTATCTACCTTCAGCATACAGCTGTGATTCCTTCTCCTGTGTGACTAAATATCCTACTGGTATCTACCTTCAGCATACAGCTGTGATTCCTTCTCCTGTGTGACTAAATATCCTACTGGTATCTGCCTTCAGCATACAGCTGTGATTACTTCTCCTGGGTGACTAAATATTCTACCGGTATCTACCTTCAGCATACAGATGTGATTACTTCTCCTGTGTGACTAAATATCCTGCTGGTATCTACCTTCAGCATACAGCTGTGATTACTTCTTCTGTGTGACTAAATATCCTACTGGTATCTACCTTCAGCATACAGCTGTGATTACTCCTCCTGTGTGACTAAATATCCTACTGGTATCTACCTTCAGCATACAGCTGTGATTAATTCTCCTGTGTGACTAAATATCCTACTGGTTTCTACCTTCAGCATACAGCTGTGATTACTTCTCTTGTGTGACTAAATATCCTATCGGTATCTACCTTCAGCATACAGCTGTGATTACTTCTCCTGTGTGACTAAATATTATAACTGTATATACCCACCTTGGATCTTCTTGGTGTACATTCTAAGTTTGACTGTGTATTCATCATCTGCACTGCCAGTACTGAAACAGAAATCGGTGTATCAAACATAACTATCAGATTCTCTTAGAAATCAAACATTTGTGCCTCTTCAATTTGATTTTAAACTTCTCCTTAAAACTATTTTTTTCTGATAATAAATATGACAGGATTAGTGAAACCTGTCCTAGTCATAGCTAGCAAAAATTTCCTGACGATAATGGCAAGTGATATTAGACTATTGCTCTTAAATCTTAAATGGACACAAAGACATGCCAACATTGCTGTCACGATTGAGTCGATGAAGCTATATACTTATCATATTTTATAAGTAAGTTTATCAAAAGACGTTTAATTACTTTCTAAAAGACTTATGCCACATAAAAAGGGAGGATTGAGAAAAAATCCCTTTGGTTATTTGAATAGGATTGTGTGTTTGGGGGAGAAATAGATTAACACAGGTGTACTCATTACAAGTACACTGTAGTTACCTTTACTGTGTATCAGCAACGTCTTACCTGTGTTTTTTGTACTGGTCCTGGCCAACAGGAGGTGACGGTGGAATGTCCGTGTTAGCAATACTGTCGAACAGAAACAAAGCAATTAGTCTCCATCAGACAAATGTTTGAACCCTGCATCTTTAACGTAAACATGTCGCCGACTGATCCATACTAGCACCAGACATTCTGATCCACTTTGTACTAGGTACTGGTCAGGTACCAGACAATATGTAAATACTAGTAAGGCAGTGAAATGACAATGGTTTAATAATTGTGTTTCAATTACAGTAAAAAACATTCATTTTTTGTTTTCATTTATATTTTCTGGTGGCACAAATGTAGTACCCAATAAATTTACATAGTCTTGACTGACAAATAAGTGCCGGTACCTGATATCAGGGGGTTACAATTTCAATAGCCCAACATCTAGGGCTTGTAGATATTATGTTAGGGCTATTGAACAGTTTTAATACATTTGTATTTATAATGAAGATATTGGTCGGCCTAGTGAAATTTTTAAAATCTGTCTGCAGGCCAGTATTGTAAATATGAAATTGTATGCCCCTGATCATGAATTAGTGTTAAGATCCCATAAACATATTATTTGCCATTTTTTCCTGTATAAGCATTGATCTTATAAAATCATAGACATTCTCAGGCAGATTTTAGAAATACAGAACTGATTTTAACATCAGTGACCATTTCCACATGCACCTGATTACTTGAAGAGATATTGGGTAGAGTAAGCAGTGTATAATGACCTCAGACCCGTATGATCGCTGTGAACGCTACCCGTCCAAACGCTGTGAATATTGACCCGTGGGAAAGTTGTATACCATACTAGAAAGTGCTACTCCCCATATACTTTAACTTTTGTTACTGTAGTTAATAGCTTATAAAGTACATGTATTGTCATATTACACTGTCTTAGTTCAGGCACCTTCCATAAGACCAACATTTTTTTTGTTGTGTTTCCACTTTTATGTCAAAAAATAGGCTAGGTTGGTAGGTTAAATCTACTATTTTTCATTTTTTTTTTTTACTAAAGTCATATAGGGACTGTGTTTCAGACTTTTTCACTGCTTTTTTCAAAATTTGGGAAAAATAACTATAGGCACTCAAAACTAGGAAAGGTGGAGGAAGAGGAAACACAAACATCTTTTATTTTTGGCCTAAACATGTTTATCATATGACTGTGCTATGTACACTAGTTAGTTCTTTTCCACTGATACTTTGTTATATTTATGAAGGAGCAGCATTAAAAATCTTTATCAAGCCTGTGGTTAAATCTTCATTATTAGCATTAACTATTTCCTCCTTACTTACATGTATCAAAATAACTGTAAAATGAAATGCAAATGAAAAAAACTCTGATTATATGAATATGCATTGATATAAACAAATGCCTAGTGGAAGTCGTATAGCAGTATGGGACATTTTATCTAATATAAAAATGTAGATTCTGTCTTTTTAAATATTTCATCATGAAAATCAATATCATTTCAAACACTGTGTTGCTGGAACTGTTGCCAACCACTATAGGGGGAAGTTATAGAAAGCCTAGTTGTAGGGTGAGGTAAGCAGGTGATAAGTGATGGCCATGAAATCATCTACAAGCAGGGACGAAGCAGGATTAATTGATACTTGGTGTCTAGAAGAAGACATGTACATGTATGCTCGTGATAAATAATATGCCATACCACATGTCCTTATCTGACATAACAAGTTAATTATGCAGATAAATACATCAACAACAAAACTTGTGCACGAGCGTATGTGACACGAGTGTATGTGACATGATTGTATGTGACACAAGTGTATGAGACACGAGTGTAAAGGACACAATGTATAAGACACAAGTGTATGAGACATGAGTGTATGTGACACGAGTGTATGAGACATGAGTGTATGTGACATGAGTGTATGTGACACAAGTGTATGTGACATGATTGTATGTGACACAAGTGTATGAGACACGAGTGTAAAGGACACAATGTATAAGACACAAGTGTATGAGACATGAGTGTATGAGACACGAGTGTATGAGACATGAGTGTATGAGACACGAGTGTATGTATAAGATACGAGTGTTTAGGACACAATGTATGAGACATGAGTGCATGAGACATGAGTGTAATAGTATGAGACATGAGTGTATGAGACATGAGTGTAATAGTATGAGACATGAGTGTATGAGACACGAGTGTAAAGGACACGATGTATAAGACATGAGTGTATGAGACACGAGTGTAAAGGACACGATGTGTAAGACATGAGTGTATGAATAAGACATGAGTGTATGAATAAGACATGAGTGTATAAGAAGTTAATCCCAATAAGAAATGCTATCTGCAATATCAAATGATGTTACATAATTTTGTGATAAGGCTTGCAGTATCACTATCTACCTATGTTTTTTTTTTATGTACAGGTACAAATTCTGTGAAAAATTTCTCATAACAAGCTCAGAAACAAATCTGGTCAAAATGATGCTGAGAATGTCATCTCCCTTGACCATAGGGTTAAATTAAGCGGAAAAGTTAGGATCTCACCCAGGTCGTAATTCAACAATTTTTATCAGAATCTTTACCCGAAAGAGTACAAAAAATGAACCATTACACAGGTTTATAATAAAAGGTTGTTGCCACTACTTGATCAGGGAACTACATAAACTTATCAGTTGTAAATTTAAATATATTTGCATTAGAATTTAGATGTGTTTTCGGAAAAGTTTGTAAATTAAGAAGATCTTATATAGCATCCATCGCGGACAGAAGCTTTTGCCTAAGCATAGTCAAAGTCTTTATTTTATGCTAACAAAATAACGAAGATTAATAGCTGGTTACTCATTGAGCCTAGAAAATAAATGAAACAGATATGAATTAAAATTATACAGGCAAGTCAGGATTCTAGATATTGAAAAGAAAAAAAGAAAAAAAAGGAATAAGACAAAATGTTAAATAATTGAAAAATAGCAAATTTAAAATATCAGTTAGCCACTGAAGTATTCCATATAAGTCATGATATATTAATTTTCCTCATAGTTGCCTACCTAGTATTTCATTTTTTAACTTGTAACACCAATGTATTTACAAGTGTTTTATATATGAATGTCCTCTTTACCGGGATCCTTGGTTTGTAAATATTATAAACATGCTAATGTTCTGTACAGGTTTTGTTAATTTCCCCCTGCTATTATTTTAACTATAACATATATTAGAAAAAAAAGTTGAAAATGGACGATTATCAGAAACAACACATTACACACATATACTTTTACATGGTAGTACGGTCAGTTATTAGAAATATATTAACAAAAATAAATATTGTGTATAATAATTAACAAGCATATGTAATTAAACATTGATTAAATGTGTTCTTAGTTTCTAGGTTAAATGGTCTTTGTGGCCTAACCTAACTTTAACAGGCATCAATGGAGACAAATCCAAAATTCAGAAAAAGGGTTAAAGCTCGGTAATAATTTTGGCCTGTGAAGCTTAGAGCCAGTGGTTTTGGAATGTGGGGGAATTATAGAACCAATCTGAAAACATCTCTGATACATGCATTATGCGATATTTGTTGTTTCTCAAAATTTTGTTTGTCAAAGTAAATAAGAGCGAGTCTTTGAAACACAAATGAATTTCTCATATCGTTTGTTATGTATAATAAAGATTATACTCAATCAAACAAGAGTTGCTGGCCTTTGGTCATTACAACAATTCCAGTACGTAACTTTTTGTTGTACATGTACGTGTTATCACAAGGACAAACAAGTATAACAACCATACACAATACTAACGATGGCTACAGGTATAGCACAACACACCACGCAATGTTAGGAGAAAGTGCAAGAAAATGGGTGCAATAAACGAAAAAGTTTAATGAGTTTCACCTCGTGGAAAGACCAGTTTGACAAGCGCTCGGAGAAAGCTGGGCTTCCAGGTCGGCGTAATGATTGTCAGGCACACTGGATAGTGGATACAACATAAGTCTGGGTCAATTCTTGCAAAACATTTATCCGCATCGACCCTTGACCTCTTCACATGTATCAAATGTTCAAAACCAGACATTCTCAAATGACTACACACAACTAGTAAAAGCATCAAATACAGAACTCAAAATAAGATGGTTTGGCAATAAAGTCACACAAACACAACGATCATACCAATACTATTTACTGGAGGCTTAGCTATATAACACTATCCTCTCAGCTGTATGTACCTCTGATCATGACGTTAGTACATGTTACATGCTACAGGTGATATAGATGACAATAGTGATAACTTTAACAAGTATTCAATATTAGTGTTAAGCTAATTGTAAGGATGACAACCTTATCTACCAGTCTAAGACAACTGTCTTTATTATATGACTTGTAAATTCCCTACAAACTGGGACCTGCTTTGCTGACTGTGATATAATGTCATATCAACCTTGGGACACCTTACAGTTTGATAGAGCATATTATATCAGCAAGAGTGTTATCCAAAAATAGCAAAAACATGGACGTTCTTTGGATTTCCAAAGGCTTCCATTTTTAAATATGACTTAGTATTTTTCTTCTCAATTACAGTATAGAATAAATCAAAGAGATTGTCTCAATTTCCAGTTGGGAATACAGCAATCTAAATTTCTTCAACCCATAGAAACATCCGTGTGGATAATGGGCTTACGACTTGTAAGAAAACTGTCATATAATAAAGAGATTATCAACCTCAATTGAGATTAATACAATTATTTATCAACCTGGAAAGAAAATATATCTCCTTGTCCTTCTGGTTGATAAATCTTTGTAGTGATCTCAAGGAAGGTCAATAATTGTATAGTGTCAGGTGAAAAACCTTCCCTACCATCCACGACAAAGGCCTTTGTCAGGATGTTAACTTGTCTGAAATACTTGTCAATGCCAGGATTTGGGTCTACAAGGCTACAGGTTTTTTTTTGCTTTTTTTTTTTTAGATGAGTCTGAACTCATTTTGAAATGCTGTAGTATATAGCGTTACTTGGAACTTGAGGAAAATTTTATAATTCTTGGCAGGGACTTTCATTTAATCTACATGACTACATGCAAATGATCTCCAAGATGTTTTTGTTTGCTGCTTTTTGAAGTAAATTTCATCCGTATCAACACAAATGTTTTTTTCATCATTCATAAAAAGTGACAAAGCCTCCCCGGTGAAAGTATGAGAGAAAATCTCAACCCAAGGGTGATATTCTTGACTGTCTACCCAAAGACTTGCTTTGAGTAGAGGGCAAGAAACCCCTAATATTTCAATCATATAAAAATAAATTGAAAGACAGAAAACACAAAGAACTATTAAATAGTTTAAAGGAGTAACACATCCACCTAGTATTAATCCTAGCTAAGCTTGTTTACGTAAGACAAGAATGCTGACAAATGACACCTGTAGAATGGAGTTTGAGTTAGACAAAACCTAATTTGTCATTCACTCATTTGGATTGAATATTTCCCCTGTTTTATGGCTGAAGCACAGCAAAATCATTTTTGAGAAGCACAATATAAAAATACACTGCACGAAAACAAGCAGGCAAATAAACCTTAAACTTACTCTGACTTGCGTTTGTTGAGTTTGCCTGAGCGCGGAGAGATGACGGCCTGGGTGTCGATGATGTCATCACCATTGAGCTGTGAGTCGGCACGCAGGTACGACACTGACTGTGCCTTATTGGCCAGGATAGCATCTGAGGAATAAATATATAAATAACACACCTGGACTCCCAACATCACAATCACCAATAAAAATGAGCAAATGTATGGTAAGAGTTTAGCAAATAATGGATATCAATCAAAATGTCACACATCCAGGTAAAATACAGTTACCTATCCAACATGACCTGAGTATTCCCACATCCTGCCTTATCCAACATAATGATATGATTTCATTTCTTATAAAAACTGACTAATAACACCTGTTTATTCTGACATCCTGTGTAATCTGACCAATATGCCAAGTCCCACAGGATGTTGAATTAGACAAGTTTCACTTTACAAAATTCAAGTATTTAGTTGCCATATATTTCAATGATGACCTACCTGAACAAATTTCAAAATATAACAGAAATCTGCAGTGTTAAACTGTCTATTAGTCATAGGAGAATGCTGAAAAACAACTGACCAGAGCTGTCAACATGTTGGTGGAGTGTGGACAGGTCGAGCGGAGGAATGAATGGCTTCCTGCTGCTGGATGGAGAGTCGTTGGGAGATCTGTTGGGAGAGCCACCATTGCGCCGAATCTCCGTTGCTGCCAGTTCCAGGAAGGCTACACGAGGTTTGGGAATGCCCCCGTTGATCAGGGCCGCCTCCTGTGTGTAGGCCGCAGCATTCTGAGTGGAGTTGTCTGGGATGGTCTCAATCACCATTTTAGCTCCAGTGTCCTGTAGCAGCTGATCAACATCCTCGTCAAAGTTCACTTCCTCCAAGCTGGCACGGTGCTTTCGGGTCGGTGAGCGTCTGTTTGCAGGTCCAGCAGGCCTCTTAAACTACAACAAATTTCAACAGTCTGTTTCTTGTGTTGTAAAATGAAAGAATCTTCCTTTTTACAGAGTCGATGATAAACATCTTGAACTTCAACAACTGACACTGACCTTACCATTTAAAATCTTAGCAAGAGAGGCTTAAGACACACTTTCTTAGATCTTCTGCAACTTTAAGTTGAACATTTTAACTGATCTTCTTTTAAAAACGATGATTCTTTCACTTAAAGTCAACGGGGAGAAATTCTATGTAGTTAAATCCATAGACTAATAGACATCACACCAGGTGTACTTTTATATATATATATATATATATATATATATATAATTAAATATGCAATTACTACAATTTTTTAAGAGAAAATTAAAATAATATTTTGAAACCATACATATTTTGAATGAAATATTGAATTAATTATATATATCCTAGTATAACCGTATGGACCCAAGAAATGTTTGTAGATCATCACTTACGCTTGATAATGTTCCCGAGTTTCTTCTGCTCACAGTTTCAAAGTCATCTTCTTTGTCCTGAGTGCCCCTTGATGAGGAAAAATATGGATTAATCAATGGGTCTTGAATATCGAACAAGTTCAAAAGAAGCAATAAGAAATTTCCCTAAGCAATGCAGGTTTCAACCCTATCTACCCGCTGTAGGATTCCCAGAAATGGGCTTTATGTATGTGGTAACTGGACTTCAGGCATTAGTACACTGCAATCCTCAAATAATACAAATAGCCAATTAAATTGTTTTACACCTATCAATTATATATTTCTGAACAGTGCTCAGTTGACCATTCAGTTTAGTTTGAATTGGTGATATTTTTATATATTATCATCCTTTGCATGTTCTTGAATTCAAAAGTTTCAGTTTTACATAAAATGCAAGCCTAGTGTTTAGTTTTAAACCTTGTTTTCTATCATACATACCTCATTGCTGTGTCACTGTTTTCTTTTCCATCTCCAGCTTCTTCATTACCAGTATAATTGGGTTTCTGCTAATAAAAAAAAATCACGTAAAAACATACAACTATAAAAAAAATCTTCAAAATTTCATTAAAATCCTATAACTATCTTAACACTGCCAATTTCATTACCAAACCCATCAAAGTAAAATCTGAAGTAGAGTGGATATACTTGAGTTTTGAAACAGAGTCTAGCATAAAGAATGTCCCTGATTAATGAAACTGGATGTATCATTTAAGGAGATATGCTACCTTACACAATTTACCAGTGATTTGTATTAGTTATCTCCCTTACACATTTTCAAATAAGTATAAACATCTATCAGTTGTGAATAAGCTGAGTTTAAATGAATGCATGCATTTTTGTATGCATTTTAAAACATCTCAGCATGTAGAAATTGCCACAAAAATCTGTTACAAGTTCCTTCGAGATCCATGTCTATATAAGAGCTCTTTCTATAATACATTCTCTAATGCTACCTGTGTGATGATGATCCCCTTCCCTTCAAAGAAGCTAAAAGCAGAAGAGCTGGGCCTCTGTTTGCCGACCTTGGTTGTAGCGGAACCCTCCGATGGTCTGTCCTCAAACTGTTTGATCCTGTCCCGGACAGCGGGAACGACATCGTCATCCATCCTACTGAAATAGTATAAACATATCTAGCGTAACATACTTTTCAGGTGATGTTTCCAGTTATCTTCACAAGTCTAAACTGAACAGACATGGACATCAACACATGAAACTACCTGGTAATCCAAACTAACAAACTGAATTAGTATAAACATACATGTATCTATTGTAACAAATGCTTTCAGACAGTTTTTCCACATGAATGTCAACGCTGGAAAGTGACCAGAAACACGTCACAGAAAAGGAGCTCCCATTGACCATGCACACAACCTTAAGCTCAGAAGTTGACATGTCTTCAGTCAAACACTACAATAGCGGTCCAGACACATTTTCAGTGAGTACTGAACATTCACTTTTTCACGAGTCACGTCTAGTTACTGAAGCAAAACAAAAAGAAAACAATCTGCCAGCACAAATCCTCATTTAAATTAAATCAAACATGATTTCAGTCCTAAACAAATGGCTACTAATCTAATAAAGTTTAATCTGAAGCCTAGTAAGAGCACCGCCAGGATAAGTAGCCCAGTAAGAGCATCGCCAGGATGAGTTAGTATTTGGCAGACATTGTGCTGACCTGTTACCGCTCGAGTCCTCCTGGGTGTCCATTCCTACACCCCCTGTCTGGCCAATAGACGTGTCCGTCGCTGTATCTACAACAACAAATATAACGTAATGGATGTGTCTGATGTACACACAAATCCCACACCTTATGTTTATAACTATCTAAGCAACTGACAGACAATTACAGCAGGTTTATCTACGTCCTCTATGATAAATGGGATTCTGAGAACAGAGCAGAAAGTAAGCAATAAGGAGGTGTCGTAAGACCGTGAAGGCAGACAAGTAAATGGGAAAGGTTGCTTGGCACACAAACTAAACAAGCATTTGACAAACCTATTTGCCATGATGTCTGTCTATTGACAGCCATTGGGAATAGCACACAATTACATAGATTTATATGGTCCGCTAGCATATATCAGAAACCTGGTCACCCATAGATAACAACAGTATAATAAGGAAATCTATACTGGTGTGGATATCAACAGCTGAGCTGACAGATGTAGTATGACAAGGAAGAAGAGTGGTCAACAGGTCTAAGTGGCCTGTATTGATACTGGACAGGAAAAGATGTCTAATTAAGACATCTCTTACTGTCCAGTATCAATACAGGCCACTTAGACCTGTAATTCAGGATTCCTACCTGCACAAACTGACCAGAATACATCACAAATTTACAAATTTATTTTTTTGATATTCCATAATTTCTTATTAAAATGACCGGCTGGAAATCGTGAAAGACAGGCTCAGAATACATACCTTCCTCTGTGTTTGCCTCCCGCTGGAATTCCAGACTGTCCCGAACAAATGATCGGTCCTCGTCACCAAACAGTGTGTCTGTGATGGTCTGTGTGATCACCTTTTCTACCGTCCTGAAATGTCAAGGTCAAGGTCACTTACTGTCGAAGATTCAAGACAAGGTATTTTATATATATTTCTCTCCAGTCTGATACACCAGTCACATACAAAAATTACAACGTAGATTCCAATTCTATGAACATCCTTAGATTTAGCGTTATTACAATATAAATACAAATTCTTTAGATAATCCTTGAATTAATGTAATTATAATGTAGATTCCAATTAATGAACATACTTAAATTAATGTAATTACAATGTAGATCCCAAAACTATCAACATACTCACATTAATGTAATTACAATGTAGATTCCAAAACTATCAACATACTCACATTAATGTAATTACAATGTAGATCCCAAACCTAACAACATACTCGCATTTAATGTAATTACAATATGATGATCCCAAAACTATCAACATACTCACATTTTATGTAATTACAATGTAGATCCCAAAACTATCAACATACTCGCATTTAATGTAATTACAATATGATGATCCCAAAACTATCAACATACTCACATTTAATGTAATTACAATATGTAGATCCCAAAACTATCAACATACTCACATTTTATGTAATTACAATATGTAGATCCCAAAACAATCAACATACTCACATTCAATGTAATTACAATGTAGATCCCAAAACTATCAACATACTCACATTTAATGTAATTATAATGTAGATTCCAATTAATGAACATACTTAAAATAATGTAATTACAATGTAGATCCCACAACTATCAACATACTCACATTTAATGTAATTACAATGTAGATCCTAAACCTAACAACATACTCACATTTAATGTAATTTCAATGTAGATCCCAAAACTATCAACATCCTCACATTTAATGTAATTACACTGTAGATCCCAAAACTATCAACATACTCACATTTTATGTAATTACAATATGTAGATCGCAAAACTATCAACATACTCACATTTTATGTAACTACAACGTAGATCCCAAAACTATCAACATACTCACATTTTATGTAATTACAAGATTTATGCCAATACATTTGTACTAGCAACATGTTGTATTAAATGTGTTCACAATGAAGTCGCAACACTATGAACATCCTTGATTTACTAGTGATGTAATTACATGGTAAAAATCCCAACATCATGGACATCCCAGGATTTCATGTAATACAACTTCATTCCCAATATTAGGAGACATCCTCGGAAATGTGTTCCATACCTAACAATGACTTATCCGAATCAACATTCATTCAGTGTAGAAAACAGCTTATTGATTTGTTTATCTGTCTTTGTCATAAACACTGATACAGGAGACATGGTATGTTCCCAATCCCGATGTTAGTATTATTGTTTACTTCCAGGTACTTATAGGAAGTGAAATTTAAACTTGTTTTCATATCCTGGTGATTCATCATTTCTGTAAGTGTTACATACATGTGGAGATGATGACTTTACTTAACTTACATGCTCCTTGTAACGAATGTAAAAATAGAACATGTCATCTCCAACAATAAACCTGTACTTACAAGGACTCTACATAAAATAGGAGTTGAGAGATAAACAGAGATAGCATGAGTGGAGACACAGAGGAGGGAGTGGAAAGATAAAAAGAGGAAAGGACAGATAGAAAGAGAAGAGGAGCGACAAAAAGAGATAGGAGTGGAGATAGAAGGAGTGGAAAGATAGAAAGAGAGGAGGAGCAACAAAAAGAGATAGAAGGAGTGAAGATAGAGAAGTGGAGATAGAAGGAGTGGAAAGATAGAAAGAGGAGTGTAAATATTGAAGGAAATGGTCTGATAGAAAGAGGAGTGGAGAGATAGAAAGAGGAGTGGAGATATAAAGCAGAGAGATGAAAGAAGAGAGGACAGAAAGAGATGAAAAGAAGAGTGGAGAGAAAGAAAGACAAGTGGAGATAAAGATTGGAGAAATAGAAAAAGGCGTGGAGAGATAGGAGGAGTAGGGATACAGAAAGAGGCGTGGAGAGATAGGAGTGGGGATATAGAAAAAGGAATGACGAGACATATAGAAGAGCTAATAGAAAGAAAAAAAGAAACATAAAAAGGAGAGTAGAGAGATAGAAGAGTGGGTGGTATATAGAAGGGATTCCAGCAATACTTACTCTGATGTCCTGGCTGAGGGAATAGGGGATTCAATCATACTGTATCCACCATCACTGTAACACAAAACTTACAGATACAGCGGTCATCACCTATATACAGGTACAGCAGTCATCACCTGTATACAGGTACAGTAGTCATCACTTGTATACAGGTACAGCGGTCATCACCTGTATACAGATACAGTAGTCATCACCTATATACAGGTACAGCGGTCATCACCTATATACAGGTACAGCAGTCATCACCTGCATATAGGTACAGCAGTCATCACCTGTATACAGGTTCAACAGTCATCACCTGTATACAGGTACAGGAGTCATCACCTGTATACAGTTACAACAGTCATCACCTGTATACAGTTACAACAGTCATCACCTGTATACAAGTACAGTAGTCATCACCTGTGTACAGATACAGTAGTCATCACCTATATCCAGGTACAGCGGTCATCACTTGTATACAGGTACAGCGGTCATCACCTGTATACAGGGACAGTAGTCATCACCTGTATACAGATACAGCAGTCATCACCTGTAGACAGGTACAGGAGTCATCACCTGTATACAGGGACAGTAGTCATCACCTGTATACAGTTACAGCGGTCATCACCTGTACACAGTTACAACAGTCATCACCTGTATCCAGGTTCAACAGTCATCACCTGTATACAGTTACAGCGGTCATCACCTGTACACAGGTACAACAGTCATCACCTATATACAGATACAACAGTCATCACCTGTATCCAGGTTCAACAGTCATCACCTGTATACAAGTACAGCGTCATCACCTGTATACAGGGACAGTAGTCATCACCTGTATACCGGTACAACAGTCATCACCTATATACAAGTACAGCGTTCATCACTTGTATACAGGTACAGTAGTCATTACCTGTATACAGGTACAGCGGTCATCACCTGTATACAGGGACAGTAGTCATCACCTGTACACAGGTACAACAGTCATCACCTGTATCCAGGCACAGTAGTCATCACCTGTATACAGATACAACAGTCATCACCTGTATACAGGTACAGTAGTCATCACCTGTACACAGGTACAGCGGTCATCACCTGTACACAGTTACAACAGTCATCACCTGTATACAGGTACAGCGGTCATCACCTATATACAGATACAGCGGTCATCACCTGTATACAGGTACAGTAGTCATCACCTATATACAGATACAACAGTCATCACCTGTATAAAGTTACAGTAGTCATCACCTATATACAGATACAGCGGTCATCACCTGTATACAGATACAGTAGTCATCACCTGTATACAGGTACAGCAGTCATCACCTATAAACAGGTACAGCAGTCATCACCTGTATACAGGTACAACAGTCATCACCTGTATACAGGTACAGCAGTCATCACTTGTATACAGGTACAACAGTCATCACCTGTATACAGATACAACAGTCATCACCTGTATACAGATACAACAGTCATCACCTGTATACAGGTACAACAGTCATCACCTGTATACAGGTACAACAGTCATCACCTGTATACAGGTACAACAGTCATCACCTGTATACAGGTACAACAGTCATCACCTGTATACAGGTACAACAGTCATCACCTGTATACAGGTACAACAGTCATCACCTGTATACAGGTACAACAGTCATCACCTGTATACAGGTACAACAGTCATCACCTGTATACAGGTACAACAGTCATCACCTGTATACAGGTACAACAGTCATCACCTGTATACTACGTTTATAACAATTCTCATAACCCAACATCACATATTGAGTTCATAACTATGTGTAAACCCCAACATCACCCAGGTATTGAGTTCCTAAGTATTTCTCAAGCTCAACATTGCCCATATGTCCAGTCACCAATACACTGCCTTGAGCTTCTAACTGTTCATACAACCTACCATCACCGATGCAAAGTTTTTCTATGAAAAGTAACACAACATTGTATTCGTACACAACCACATGATAATCACTCATACCGCAGGTACAACATCATAAAATATAATTTCATTTTGTCTCAGTCAGAACAGAAAGCTGTAATACATGTACTACAAAGAACATTATGATAACTCGTATTTGTTTCACCTTACCTGCAGACCTGTACATGCAAACAATGTTGTTTTGGTAGTTGTGCCTGTCATGAAGATAAATGAGGATATCATGGAGATAAAAAAAAAAACTCTCCATGCCTGCCTATTTAATTATGATATGCAAGTCTTCTAACAAAGCACAAACAAAAAACAGATGACAAGGTTTACCTGTCCAGGATGAAAGGTGATGCACGTCCGGCCACCAGTTCGTCGTCGCTGAAGCGTGGGCTTACGGGCCTGAGGTTGGTTGAGGATGAGCCCTCACTGTGGTCCCAGTCGTCGTTGTCCTGGTACTGGGTACTGTCATAGTCCAGTTTTGACTGTAACACAACGCACACCACTATACCAATGTTATAAACTATGGGACACACTGGCGTAACATCACACACAACTATACCAATGTTAAACTATGGGACACACTGGCGTAACATCACACACAACTGTTGCTATTACTAGCCTGTGTCTTCAGCTTCACAGTAAACATACATACAAGTACTGTATGAAAGTAATGCGCAACACAGAACCAAGTCCAACTCTACCGATCAACAAATTCCCACAAACCTGGCTACCTATTCTATAACCGAAATGGCATTATCAAATGATGTTTATAGCAAAACAGTTTATCACAATGCTGTTTTGTACAGTTGTCAGATATTTGGCAACCGGTCAATTTGGTCTGTAAGACCAAAGCTTCAGCAAGTAAACCTGAGTGTTGCCTGCGTAGATACCAGTCCACATGTCCAAAATTTTTACATCACATAGAACTGTCCCAAACTTTTTACAACACCGGAACAATTACCCTTTCATAATATTCTTTCCGTCTAGCCAAATACTGTTGATGGCGAGATAAACTCTAAACCATTCCTGTCTTATTTTCTTCTTTCATTATTTTAGGGTGAAACACCTATGTTACAATAGTTATTCTGAGATGATGTTATGCCACAATAGTTATACTGAGATGAACAGAAACTCCTATGTTATGATAGTTATTCTGAGATGAACGGACAGCCAGACTATTTTTTTTGCTTAGATCCAAGGATAAAGGTCCCAATGTTATTCATTATTACACAAACACACAGTACATTCAGCCTGCGACTGGTCCCTACTTCAACTGTGAAACAGAGAAAGGTCAACAACATCTGTCAACATTCTTCCGTACTATACAAAGTTCACAAAAAATTGTTAAAAATGCATTATCTATTAATCAGGAACTTTAATGCTTGAAATTAGCTTCTAAATTATTTTTCATTAAAGACACATCTTTATCAATGACTGAATTAGTCTGCACTAGGATTTTAACTGTCAATAACCCAGTATCATGATGACTTAGCAAAAACAGTGTTAGTTACCAGGACAGATTGTATCTCAGCCCTTAACCCTTTCACCCCTATGCAACTTTAGTAGACTCTACCATTCATTGATCTGGATGAGTCCATTATGGTCTACAGTGGTGACAGGTTTAAATAGTTTTTTGCTAGTATTACCACAGCAATAAAACATAAAACGCATGCATGTGTTATGACACTGCCCTCACAAAGATATTTATAGTAGCCTGGGGCTATTTCTGATACATGTACCGCAAAAAAGTGATGGTATTCATATCAACAAGAAATATTGTAAAATTTAAAGCAAAATGTACATGAAAGCTTAGGTAATTTTTGCAAAAGCGATATTACTTCACAAGTATTTTGTTAAATCGAAAGTAAGATTTAGTCATCCTGTAACAGAAAAGGTCCTAACCAATTTTCTTCATATATAGCCAACATTAATTTGACAATTATGCTTTACCGAAGAAGAGTAACAGATGCTAGGCCAAACCTGTATATCTATGGTAATTGTATACAGATTGAAGTCTGGCTTTTTTTCCCTGCCCTCTTCCCGGGGACATATCCCCCCATTAGTATGTGCTATTTTCTACACTGATTTGTATCAAATCTGAAGCAAGCCTATAAAGTTCTATCTATTTTTACTTGGCTCTAACCAAATCAGGCACAATATGTCAACCACTACAGGAGTCCTGCCACAGAAATGTCAAACAGACCTAAGGTTTATAACAGACGAGGCAATTTCTTCTAGCAGGTTCTAAACTGGACAACCCATATAAAGCTTGGGAAATCCCAGCCAGGTATATTAAAAAGGTGTTTAATGATCAACGTTACAGGTTTTTATATATTAGCCAGCATGCTTCACCATAGGACATCATCATTTTTTTTCTTTTTATATACCATCTGCAGGCTGGCCAATGTTGATACAACAGGTCTTATATCATTATTGTCGTCCCACACAGGTTTATAAGACCAATAAACAAAACACTTTGTTTCCGATAGTCTTTATTGATGTCACAGTATCTTTTGCCTGGAATGGCAGTATTGACCAAGACAGATGTCAACAGAGAGTGGTGCTTCTACAGTATCGTGTCAAAAATATTTACGATTTGACGAGATTTATTCTTGTTTTTGAGGGGAGATGACATATTCAGATGATATTGATTTTGCGACGCCATTTTGTTCTTTGCCTTATTCGATGGAAAAATATGGAAATGCTGTCAAATGAAACATCTGTTAATTCTCTTTCAGGGTGTCCAATTTCATTGCAGTGGCACAATAATTGGCTTCAGGAAAAGTCATTGATATATAGAGATGTATAAAATGTGGAGAGAATCGGGGTACGCCACAAATACTTTTTACATGATGCTGTTCTGTTATAAAAGTATAAAGTAACATTCTTATGAAACTTTTTCAAATGTATGAAAGAAAAAAAAGTTTCTGGTTATACACATTTTGAAGAAAATCATGTATTTTTTGGTACAATGTACTGTATTATTATTTTGAAGTTCTGTCATAACAAAAGATTTATTTTTTAATTAAATGGCACTTAAGTCAAAAGTACTTACATGTATAACAGGCCGTAGGGCGATGTACTCAAGGTTTAGATGTGGTTTCCTCAGACTTATTTTATCACGAGGCTTTATCAGATACGTAAACTTGACCTTCACAGTTATCTGTCCGTATCTACATGGGTATACGTTACCACAGTTCGGACATCTAAAGGGGACCACGCGTGCCAATATGTACATAGCTCCATACACCTTAAAGTGCAGTTTATGTACATAGCTCCATACATCTTAGAGTGCAGTTTATGTACATAGCTCCATACATCTTAGAGTGCAGTTTATGTACATAGCTCCATACATCTTAGAGTGCAGTTTATGTACATAGCTCCATACATCTTAGAGTGCAGTTTATGTACATAGCTCCATACATCTTAGAGTGCAGTTTATGTACATAACTCCATACATCTTAGAGTGCAGTTTATGTACATAACTCCATACATCTTAGAGTGCAGTTTGTGTACATAGCTCCATACATCTTAAAGTGCAGATTAATCTAATTTTGCCTTGTAACCTAATTATCTAAATATAGAAATATCATCATATCATAAAAACTTCTATCAGAAGTGGAAATATGTAGAATGATCCAAATTTAATCAATGGTGAATGAAAATGATTTTTTTTTAATCACATAAAAAGTACATGACATGTTTTTAGACACACCACTAGTTGGTGTATATTTGCCTGTAAAGAAATATATATCTGCTTTAGAATTCAATTTATCTAAAAGATAACCTGGCATAAGTACTAATAAGAATTTATAACCGTTGTACAAATACAGATAGCTGAATGAACAAACTCAGTGAAATAAATGATGCATATTAAACCACCATCATAAAGCGTGGCTACTCTTCCGACCCAATAAATGTACACTAGAAGTAGAGATTATTGCTATCAAGTCAATTCACCTGCCCAGGTCAGGCGTGAGTGGTGGGGGTCTTGGGTGTAAGAAAACATTTGAACCTGCGTGCCGATTAATAGGAATGGGTATAACACTCAGGGACGAATTGACCTAGCACCAATGCATTAAACAGAATTCGAAAATAATTGATAAACAGTGGTATGATAGATACTTTATCTTCAGGCAGACCCTGGTACTTGTCTAACTGAATAAATTATGTTATCAATTCACCATTTTGTATGTTCAATAATTTTACTCTAAAAAAAAAATCACTGTTTTTTTTTTTCTTCTTCTCACGAGTCTTTATAAATTACTAGATGAACATTTTCACTTTTCTAATGGAGATTTATAATGACAACAATAAGATCATTCTTTGTATATTCATTCCTTGTTTTAGAAAAATATCCCAGGTAAACATTGTGATGATTGGATTAAACTCGTAACGACCAAAAGAGCAAAAATCACTACTACCAGTAATTAGATCAAAATGACCAATTATGACCAATAGAATTAAAAGCACTAACTATAACTCTATAAACAAACTTGACTACTACGACTAATATAGTTACGACAAAGGTCGCCACTACTACCATAATTGGACACCTCTTTCTGTACCAATTTCATCATCATACAAGTTTTTGATGACCTTAAAACACATCCCAACTAACACTGATTTCCACATCAAGTTTAGTGAAGCCCACCAAGAGATGATTTTAGGGTGAATCTGGGGCCTTTATAAGGCCCCTTCCTCAAGAGAACGTTCAGTTGTGTTTTTCAAAATCAATACAAAAGTAACTTTCTTTTCACCAAATCCTTTTTGCCTGTGATATTTTCACAAAGCCACAAGGCACAGGCCCCTGTGGAAAGTAGGTAGCAAAATCACCGCCCCCAGACTTTACATACAAAATATGCTGATGCTGCGAAATTGTGTTAGTTATGCGTAACATCCACATGAAATACCCAGTCAAAGCCCCACAGATACACAGGTAACGTAATATGTAAGCGACATTGCATTGGGAGTGGTAAGTATAATTGTTTTGTCGGACATACAAAGGTTTTGAGTATTTCCTGCAACCTTGCTCTTTGGCCTTCACCAGCGTATAAACAAGACTTACAATGGAGCGGAGTTAAGTACTGGTGTAATCAGTCAATTGTACCGTTATAATCAATAGGTGTCCTTTATAGCAAAAACCTGCCGGTTCTGGTATAGCTTTAAATAACCACTACAATAACGGTAACTGTTAATCCGGGGAATGGCTTCTCTAGGTATAGCATTTAACACTGATCAGGATTACACTCATTAAGGTGTCAGCTTATAATCACGGGATATATATATATATGCATTATTTAATCAGTATTCGATTGATTTTTATTTCTTTTTTCAGGAATGTCAATTCCAGTGGACCATGAAAGTAAGGCCAGCAGTGTTGCTGATTTTATAATAAATTTTTATTTTCATACCAAGATTTTACAAAATTTGGTGTTATATGTCAGATACAAGCACAGTGCCTGCCTATGTTCGGGGTCTCATTTGACCATCACATGTTCTATGGGCGATCAAAGGTGGTATCATCATTTATCACCAAGTGGCAATTTCTTTTGTCATTAATCTCCTATAATCTCATTTTTAAATGTCATGAAGGTACAAAAATAAGATATTGTGGCGCTGGACATTGTTCTGTGCGTCGTCGAGACTTTATCACCTTACGACCTGTGTCAGAATTACACATCAATGTCAAGCCCTGATCACCTTACAATTTAAGCTTCTTACATTTGATAAGTAGGCATTTTTTGTTTTATAAAAGAGATGAAAATCTCGTAAAAGTATAGAAGAAAAACATTTAGATGTGTTTCTAAGGCCTGATGGCAGCAGTGCTTTTATTATCGTATTTATGCTCCGTAGATATTTACGTCAGCACATTTCGGTACATACTCCAGTATGTAAATAAGGCTTTGAATGGGGTTAACTTGGAGACCTGCCATTTATAGACCTGTGTGTACACCGACCTATGGTCTATGTTATATACACCCAACGAAATGTCAAGAATGTCCAGAATTTAAACTTTTTCCAGAGTGCATGTATAATACCCCTATTCGACCAACAAATTGTGAGCAGCCCCTTGCCCAAACCTCAATTTAATGAATTTCAGTAAATATTTACTCTTGAGCATTCTGACTGTAATCATGCACTCTTATATATTTCCGTTGTCTGCCTGAATTATGAATCAGCATAACAATCAGTTTCATTGACCAACATTCTAATATTAGTGATGTTTATTTATCAGTCTACAATGGCGAGAATTCAAAATACTTGCATGTTTTTATTGTAGAAATGAGTAAACACATTTTGTAATTCCTTCAGTAGGGAGTAATATTGTTTACCAAACAAATTGGCCTGATAAAGGTATGTAAACTAACTCTTGCCTGTCTAACATGTAATCTGTATATGATACACCTAATTTAAGGCACCTCCACATACATGTATCAAACATATCAAAGCATCTCCGAACCTATTTGTTGGCCAGCAGTGATAAACAGTTTAACAACCTATCATTCAGATCATTCATTAACCAACATATTTCCTACTTGAGTTTCTGTATATTATGGAAGTAAAGGCATACTTTCTGTTCACATATTAAAGATGCTAGAAGTACCCTTTAGTAGAGAACTGTTAGTGGTTAGTATTTGTATACACCAGGGTTGTAATTGTAGCTAACATGCATCGTTATAAACATCAAAGGTGACCAAGCAATAAGTAAGGTAGGTGAAAGTTGTTATTGTCGACCTAAGGATGAAGTATACTTATACGTTATACTGATATATAGCATGAAGAAAAACATACAAAGTAAACAGTAAATATAAAAGCTCACATCCATGCAGTACATCGCAAGAATGTAATTGGACACCCACACTTTTTTTTACTTTTTTTTATTAAAGGATATATGCTTCCTTACTTTCAATTGTATCTCCTTTTTCAAAAGAGTTCCAAATGAAGAGACCTATAAATAGTCTTTTGTGGAGGGTGATTTGGACCTGGTATTTCATTGATGACAAAAGTTTCACAAGAAAACATGCACTAACAATACTAATGACTGACCCATTATCTAGTGTGAATTGGAGCACTGACAGATCGGTAATTAGGGCCCCGCTGTTTGTCCGACTGTATGTATCTTACAATCGCCAAACAGGAGCAACAATGATCACGATCACTGTGTACCTCCACCTTGACCATATTGGATTTTTGGTTTATGGTTTCATGATTACCTGTACTTGCAAAGGGTATTAACCCTTTCACCACCGTAGACCATAATCGTCTCATCCCAAAAAATGCATGGTAGAGTCTACTAAAGTTACCTAAGGGTGAAAGGGTTAACCAAATACCCCTTTCTACAAAATGAACACTGGTTGGTCAGAAAAGGCAATGCAACATAGTTTTGACAGTATATGCCTGGTTCTAATTTTAGTAACAGTGACCTTGATGCTGCGTATAGAAACTTTTTAAACCTTCTACTGTATATCTACATATAACAGTGTACCTATAAATATTGAAATTTCAGGCTTCTTAACTCCGTGTCAATCTCTGAAAACAAAAGTTTTGTCAGACACGTGTGCAGACACCATGATTACTATAGGGTACCAAGACATTTGATGCAGGGCCCTAATAAGGTCTGAAGGGAGGTAACTCTCACACAAATCCTAAGTATAATGTATCAGGTAGCATAGATCCTTAAACCAATTATTTTGTAAACTTGCCAGAATGGTTTCATTTAAGACCACATCCACCAACTAAAAGTGATAACTAAACACCTACCATCAGCCATGTGATGTGCAGGTTTCTACTTTTTTGGAATTAACTGATCACTTACCATATCTTCTGACAATCATATAGAAAAATTAGTCATTAATCATAGCCTACTGGTCAGTACTGTTAATATTTTTTATTGTTACACTGTGAAGACAATAAAATACTGTGTACCGGGAAACTTTCACTATTCACTGGTAAAATCTAAATTTGCCCAGTGTAAATTTCGCCCTCCATATGTTTTTACAAGGTAGAGTTTATTGTGTACAAACATTCCCTGTTATGATAAATTCCCCCTTATTGTTGAGGGCAAAAAAAGGTGAAAATTTAACAGCAGCAAAAAAATTTCCGGTGTACAGTAACTAAAATTGAAACACTAATTAAAAAGATAACAACCATAAAGTAATGAGTGATTAGTTGGAGAAGTAGTGAGAGATATAAGTAGGTGCAGGTTGTACCAGGTGTTCAAGGCAAAGGTGAAACAGGTGAGAGAGAAAGGTCAGAGACAGATGAGCTGACGGACACCGGTCAAACACAGTAACCATGGCCATCACACAGTGGACGCCTACCTTCCTGGGAGTGGCCACGGGTCGCGCCTCTACGTCCACGACCTGAAGCTTGGGAGGGGGTGGGCGTGGAGGGGGAGTTTTCTGTTTTCTTCTTTGCAGCTGTCAGTTAGGAAACATGTATAATATACTTAGTTACTATGTGACTACAGCTAAAATGTGCATACTGAGGATATATGTATCTTAACTGGCTAGCTGTTAACACATTTAGGTAGATCTCAAAATACTATCTTAACTGACTGTAGCTGTCACTACATTCAGGTATACATACATGTATGTCCAAATCAAGATATCTCAACCAAATTAAGCTGTTTTAATGTTCGTGAAATCCTCTATCACTGATGATTGCATACAAACTCTGATATCTGTGTAATCCTGTGCCAGTTTTCATCAGTGCAGATATTGAATTTAATTTTTAAGTTATTGGGTTTACAATTTCTATCACGTTTTTTATGAAATAAGTTTTTCTAGCTCGCTTTGTGTTAATTGGTTCACCTTCACAAAACTAGATTTATTGTTCTTTGGCTGTTTTACTTCATTCTAATTAAAGTCCCAAGAACACAGAATAAATGAAAAGCATGCAGGCCATATAACTGACTTTTTGATAAAATGAATCCATCAAGAATATAATTTCGCAGGGAGATATCAACTGAGTGTAATTGTTAATGTCAATTTTTTTAAAACCATGCATAAAAAGAATTAAAATTGTAGTATTTATACAGAAAACACATGTTCTACTGTCTGATATTGATATAGGGGTTGGAATAATGTGTAAAATATACTGATGTTGCTGTATTTTGCAACCAAACAACTAGTCTACAACACTGCTGCAATCTCAACAAAATCAGTTAAAATTCAACCAATCAAATCACTGTAAAGCTATGTCACATCAATATATGTTATGTATACTATATTGAGAAAATTAATTCTTACCCAGAATTCCTCCGGTGAGTTCTCATGCTCCAGCTTAAATATGGCATTGTAATGGAAGATAAATTTGTAAACAATCTGGTTGACCGTGCCTTGGTCTTTCAAACCGACCACACCCATTCCACACCTGTAAGACAAAAGATTACATAAACATCAGCTTTGTATTGAGTGTAAGTTTACAGAGAATCCAGTTTTAATTTACAAATTGGACACTGGAAGAAACCTTACCGTGAGTCTACACGATTTATGACTTGTGACAGTCAATGTCATCGGATTATTTTATATGATACGCCTGAAAGTTGACTAGGATTCTGTGCTATGACACATGACACTGACAGTCAATGTCATCGGATTATTTCATATGACACTTCCATAAGTTGACTAGGATTTCATGCTATGACATATGACAGTCAATGTCATAGGATTTTTAAATATGACACCTCAGCAGGTTGACTAGGATTCAGTGCTATGACATATGACATTTAGTTGACTAGGCTTTCATGCTATGACATATGACAGTCAATGTCATAGGATTTTTAAATATGACACCTCAGCAGGTTGACTAGGATTCAGTGCTATGACATATGACATACAGTTGACTAGGATCCTGTACTATGCCATACTGTTATGACTAGGGCTATGACAATATAATATCATACACTGTTATATCCCAATACACAGGCATATTGTATCTTATCAAAATACAGAGGTGAAATATCGCTGTCTTGCAATATTTTTCAAAAGCTTATTTTTAGGTATCTGCCAAATTATTACATCTAACAGATAGGCTTAACAAATAGGCTTATAACCATAAACAGGCTGTTACTGGTGGTGGGAATCTGTTAATTGAAATTACATAATCGATAGTTGGTTTAACAAAAATCTTAAATCTGTGATCCATACAGGATTCAATTTAATCAAATTGTGACAACATTTTCTTTTTGAATAGAGCACCTTTTTCCTATGACAATACATCAGGGTATTGCAATATATCCTGATACGTACACTCCAAGCGTAATGTGACATCCCTAATTATTACGCTATATACAACTCATCAAATTACTAACATTGTGTATTGTTACGACCTATGGTACCTACTTGAATAGATTAGGCCCGAACACAATGGCCAAGGCCATGGGACTCATCTTGTTTTGTCTCTCGTGGGAGGCCACCACCACCAGGAAACTCGTCAGGTACTTCAGAAGATTGTAGTTGTCCTTGGGCAAGTTTATGACGGCCATCTTCAATTTGTAGATGCAGGCAGAGGTGTCGTTCATACAAGCTGTAAAAAGGACAGAAGTAATTGATTTAAGACCACACGAATAAAGTGACACCTGTGTTAAACACCACCTGGCTTTAACTACCATTGTGTGATTAATATAAGTACAACCTGTCAACCTGTCTCGTAAAGACAGTTTTGATATCTCCCCTGGGTGGTCGTTATACACAGGTTTGATTAGTCCCATAAGGTTACACATATTCATTATAAACCATTATTTTTAAATCGGTTTTACTCAAATTTTCCCCTAAATACTAACAGACAAACTTATAATATACCGTATAATAAGGGCTATTCCATAAATAATTGTATGGGGGAGGTGGAAGGCACCTGTGGATGGTCTAAAACCAAATCTGTCTACCATTCCTAATATTAACCCTTTCACTACTAGTACTGTAGACCATCATGGACTCATCCAGGTAAATGTATGGTAGAGTCTGCTATAGTTACTTAGGGGGTGAAAGGGTTAAATCACCTTCAATATTTGATGGATGGTGGGGGTCGCCGTGAAATAGCCTTCCACACCTCCCATATCGTTATTTCTGGAAGAGCCTTAAGTAACTAACAAGTAACTGGTATAATGTTAAAATGTATTTCCAATACTAGAATTAGGTGAAAACAGTTTGTACAAATTACAAGTAGCCAGGGGTATCAAACTTTTATGAGGCAGATAATTCAGCCTTTATCACTGTGTTAAATCACTATTCAATAATTCAGATCTATCCTCTTTGATGAACACACCTTCCTGTATGCTGACAAACTGCTTGGTAAGTGAGGAGGGTATAACAGGGTCTGGGAACTCGCGGAGGAACAGCTTCAGCAGGCCTGCGATGGCCATGATGTCATTGTCCTCCTCCAGGTCAGCGTTTCCATGAGTATCAAAACTTGCGCGAAGCTTCTCCACGATACGGGCACTTCCATTGATGCGGAAAATACCCTCATGATCGAAGCCTGAAACACACACATAACATGCATACTGATTAGTCTACACATAGTTTGACAAAACCTTCTTTCGGTATAGAAATATTCATGTAACAAGACTTTAAAGAAAGAAATAATATCAAGAATAATATGGAAGATATCAAAATTTGTCCCACTGTAGAGATCTGGTTAAAAATATAGATATGTACAAAATTAATATATTACAATTGAATGCTTCTGAACATTCTTGATGAGGTCCAGCTCAACTGTCACTGTTCTTTTAGGAAGACATGCGGTAATGTGCTTTAAGTGAGACAGCCTACCTTTGCTCTGGATGTGCTCACACAATCGGGTCACCAAGAATGGCACAGTGGATCCCGTGGGAGCTTGCTGGACAAGCTCATCCAGGGGAACTCCAAATGTTTTCCGGGCATTTGGTATGATTTTCCTCCTTGACCCGGGACTTTGCAGCAACTTTCTGACCTTATCCATAGAACCATCTGTGTTAAGTCTGTTAGTCTGTAAATTCACAACAGTGTACATGTTAGATTCTAAATCGTAATGAAATTATCCGCAAAGCATATCGAGATGTTTGAGTTTCTAGTCTGTGGTACAAGACAGCAAGTTACACTGCCTGGACAGTACATATGGCAGATTAAGGAAAAGCTGAATGATAAAACATACATCTATTCCACCTGACAACATTGCTATCTGCTGCAGTGTTTTCTCCGGGCCTCAGGCAGCCAGGTATCTTTAACTACTACAGAAACAGATCAAAGCTTTGCTGCATACCTTCCTGGCCATTTTGCTTTGGTAGAACCATTATGATAAAATGATGTGAAATGAGTTGCCAATGACTATATCAGCTGCCCATCTCCGTAGCAGAACGTGGTTCAATGCTACCGATAGGTAAGGCTGGATGGAGGGCAGCCGACCAGCTGTCCGTCTGCCATTTAACAAAACAGTATAACACACTGACATGTGTCCCATCTATCTCCAACAACCTCCACTGACTAAAGCTTTAATGATGGGACAATCAATCTACACAGACTTTCATGTACACAAATTAATTATACCTACATGAAGGATAAGACATGTACATATGTAATTTTTTTATCATTGAAGTCATTTACCCAAATTAAGGAATAGCAACTTCACTACATGAAATTACTTTTATTTCCATATTACCTTGTGATCAAATCAAATATGTAATGCAATGACAACCTAGAATATAAGATTCTGGCAAACTAATACTCAAACAATTGCTTGGAAAGGTCTGTGAATTTTGTAGTTTTCCTACTGAAAATAATACCAAAATATGTTAATGTGACCCCAACTTCTGACCTTTCCCCCCCCCCCCCAAAAAAA
>NW_018406268.1:1059516-1075835 GCF_002113885.1 Mizuhopecten yessoensis | reverse complement strand
ATTCCAGAATCTATTTATAGCAGGTCAATAACACTTTTTCTACCAACTTTTTTGAACACCTGTTCCAGAATCTATTTATAGCAGGTCAATAACACTTGTTCTACCAACTTTTTTGAACACCTGCAAACCACTCAGGTTTATAACTACCTTTATAGGTGGTCACATGATGTTGTTTCAGCCAATCAGAGTCAGCTCAAAATCAATAAAAATAATAATAAAGAATATTACCATTAAATGTAAACATTTTTCTTTCTGCTATTCTATTCCCTGTTATTCTAGATTAAGACATTTTTTTTTTAAATCATTCTGAATAAAATTCATGTTTTATCTGACATTTATCCATCGCTGATTCCTCGCTATATAAGAGTTTGTGATATATTGACAGCTAAAATAACTATAAATTTGCTATAATATGTGCGCATTGTGACCTACAGGGTGAACCACCAAACATTACAGCGAGTGTTTAATGTCTTGGTAAAGTGTTATGGAGTGAGCAGTTAGGTGACAGGAGGGATGGGTCACAACATTCTGGAAAGTAGTGCTGTGTTACGCAATTTATTTTATGTACAAAATTCTTCAATTTTTATTAAGTTTTTTGAAAATAATTAGATTTTTTCTGTTAATTCTATAAGGAAGGTGAGCTTAACGACCAATAAGTACATGTAAGGACAGGTTCACAGTTACCTATAACAGTACGTACAAATGTAGTTAGTCTCCACCCAAAAACAACGTTACAGGGGATTGTCTTGTTTAATATTTACCTTTAATACACCAGTAATATACGGCCATATTCTGTACAAACACATGAAACTAATCCATGTAATTAACTACAGTACATGACATCTCCTCATTAACAAATATGTATTTCATCGGTCGTTTTGATTCGTTTTAATGGAGCAACAATCAGAATGAAATCAATTCAAATAATATTTTGAAAATCTGCAAGAAGCAGTTCCCCATAAGAAACTGGAAAACAAGACAATATTAGCTGGAGATAATCATAAACCACTGGCCATGCATGCATCTCACGTCTGTCAAGTTTTGGTCCTTGAATTTCGGTTACTTGAAGTAAAATGAATTAAGCCAGCAGAATGATGACCAAATATTTTCTATTTATAGTAACAGTGACCTTGATCTTAGATTAACAACTCTTGAAAACAAATTCCTTCGAGCTGTTTATGTAGAGGAATACTTGTATAAAGTTTATTCAAATCAGAAAAAAATAATCCAGTTAAACGAAGACAAAAGATGTTCTATTTTTGCAAGTGACCTTGACCTTTGAACCATGACCATGAAATGCCAACTTAAATGTAGAGTATATATTTGTGTACTGACAGACAACCTTTCATGTCTGCTAAAACAAAGAAGTCTGCTGACAGTGATACATATCCGCTGCTGGAATCGAGGGACGTAACTGTATATCAACCTTATTTGTCCTGCATTAGCTGGCTTAAATATAGGCTTGGTAATTACCGTTGATCCAGCACTATATATCAGACCGCGTATATGTACCTACCATTATAGACCACGAATTCGGTGAACGAGACTTCCAATGCATAACAGTGGAACTAATTACACACTGACCTTTGTCCAGATATCTAGACAATTTACCTACAGCATTGATATTGATATCACTTAAGATATTGTTACACCTCAAGTGAATTTCTAGTTATTTGATTGGTTGGGAGAAAATTAAACAAAAATCCCTGTCACCCTCCGAAAATACATTGGCTTTAAGGGGCGCGGGTGATATTGCCATGAGACAGTTAAAAAAATAGCACATGCGCGAAAAATGTGCGTTCACCGCTTCGTTTCCCCACCGTGATGGTCACAAGAACGTTTGACGGCAACAGCCAATTTTATCAAGCGCCGGTGCGATAGCGATTGTGAACAGCAGACTATCAACAAACAAGATGTCATTATCGAAGTTTGCTGCCATTTCTGAGCTACAAAGACTTTTGGTGTAACAAAATAAATATGACATTCATTAGCAGGTGACAGTGAATATTGTCAACCCTCAAAAACCCATTTTCACTATCGGCTTCGCCTCGGGTGACAATGGTTTTCTCGGGTTGACAATATTCACTGTCACCTGCTAATGAATGTCATATTTATATATTGTCAACTGAACAGCTCATTTGCTATAATGAAAATATTAATGGTTCATTATTCTGTCTGAACAGATCATGACACCAAATTAGGGCTTTAAATGGATTTCTTTTCAACACTCTCAATCTGTTGTTTTAGAAATTGAATCTACCATATAATGTGCTGCAGCCTAAAGAATGACAGTAGTAGTGTGTACAGTGCACATTAGCACTACCTTAGTGTATTGTGGGTACAGACCAAAGAGTGCTGTCAAGTAATAAAGCACAGTCGACATAGCTACAAATTCTGCATGCTCAGCAAAATCATCTTATTTGTCACAAACTTTAATCAGGCATATCTATATACAGCAACACTATACAATGTATACCAGTAAATCATTTCAAACCATGCTGTACCTTTAAGCTTATACAGAACAAAGCTGGCTTCTGTGATTATACATTGCAGCTAGCCTGTTCTAGAGCTTGTTTGACATTACTGGAAAATTCTAGTACTGATGTGCCAGACCAAAAAGTGCATCATGTGTGTGTATACAACATTAATCCATAATATGCCAATCAAGGATTAAAAATCTTTGAATAAAGAACTTGCCAGATTTTATCCACGAAACAACTTACTGCCGTCCAGTTGACTAGCTTTATCCTGAACATATGGCTAGCTGCAGTGCTAAAATACTAGCATGTTGACAAAACTAAGGCAAAACAGAACTGGGAACAACATGAGACATTTAGCACCAATTGATGTACATTACCCTACAGGTATACACATACAACACATGACATTCTCCGACATAACACATAACAGTATGTAATATATACTGCAGGGAGATCTAGACGAGCACCGTAGGTCCTTCACCTGTTTCGTACAACCTGCCACTGCCGCCATTCAACCTCTCCCCGTCTTACGACGTAAAAAACGCTGAACATAAGTACATGTACACGGTGCTATCAAAGCCATGTTATATTTGGTACACATGCTACATGTATTTAATCTCCGACTAAATGTCACTGTAAAGGTTAAGTATTATTGTCTTAAAGCAAAAGCAACACACATTCTACTTTGTCTAGTTGTATATAAATGTATACAAGCCTTGGAAGGGGGATCATACGACAGATAAAGACGAAAGACAGCTTATACAATTATAGCTATATACAGAATACAGACACCAGGATTAGACATTGACTATTTGTATTTTATAGCCCAGTCCCCGAGATCATGAAAAGATCTTAAGTCTAAAATTGTCTTAAGTTTTGACTGAACCAATCACAAATAACATCACAAAAAGTGACGTCATATGTGATTGGCTAAGCAAAAACTTACCAGGTAAGTCTAAGATTGTTTCATGATTATGGGGCCTGTAGATATTTACTAGTCTTGTTTAACTATTACTTCGAGATCTGGCGGTAGAGAAAATCGCAACCTATTTCAGAGGAATAATGGTGACCTCCCAGAAAAGTTTGATCATCAACACGAAATTCCTGTGTTTTTGGAAGTTTTCGAAAGGCGTAATACTACTAGTCAATGCATCAATCTAATGGATTCTGATTTAAGATACTATCATTTTTAGAAGTCTAGGGACTAGTTGGGTAGTCCTTGTTCTAATCTAATAGTCTTGGACTACAAGACAAAGGTTAATGTCAAACCCTGGCCACGTGCACACAAATACATGTATAATGGTTTACAGATTTGAGCAACATACAATTCTGTGATGGGACACAGATAATTCAAATGTACTTTTATAAAGCATGCTCACTGACCTTGTGATCACTAAACCTGACCCTGAAATAAAGTATTTTATTGATGCTCAGCTTAATTAGGCTTGCTTTACCTGCATTTTACTTATCAACAGATTACTGACCACAAGCTGAGGTAAACAAAACAGCAATTGGTTTACCACACTATCTAGAGTCTACAAAATGTGTTAGCATGACCCCTTATCGCTGTAAAAAAACTTGAGAAAGATTAGAGGGGAGGTTAATATATGAACTTATATAGCTCCTCTTCAATTCATATTTAAATTTTAACTAGTATCATACAATTGGCATGAACATTCTCTGTCATTCTCACTTCACTACATGCTCCCCACTCCAATAGCACTTTAGAGACAACTGATCCCTGTACCTCCTGTCCCGGTCCCTCTTCCTCTGTACATATAAACCTTCTACTTCTTGTAGCCGCCCCCCCCCCCCCCCCCCCCCATCAGTACTTATACCTCGCCTCACCCCACTAAGTGACAAGACAAGAGGTTTTCTTGCAGTCTCATCCCCTACTACAGTACTAGTACACACATATCTCATACCTCCTGCCTCAAACCCCCTATGTAAGACAAGGGATCCCTATAGCCCCCTCCCTACCCCTCCTCCCCATGAGGCAAGACATAAGATAACCTTGCAAAGCCCATCCAATTTCTCAGTACATAGACCTCCTGCCCCTTGCCCTACCCCACTTAAAGGCAAAACAAGAGGCCTTGAAGCACCCTCCCCTTCCTCAAGTTAATCCCTATAACCCCAACTACTTTCTCTAAATCAGTTCACCCTAACCTCACATTCCTCGCCCCACCCCACAAAGAGACACGACACAAGGTTACAATTTTGTACCCCCTTCTGAGTACACTCTCATGTCCACCCCACCCCTCCCCTTTAGACAAACAGATCACTGAATTACACAGTCTCCCTCCCCTACCCCAGTACACACACACCTCCCATAGCAGACTGCCAACTGGTAATGTCATTTGTTTTTAGTGGACTAGTTTCAACAGGTATCACATGGAAACAATTACTGCTTCAACAGAATGATGCCACACGGTACATAGTGCTAAACTATCACTGAGTGCTACAGGGAAATCAAGCCTGGAGGAAAGACACTTGCATCAAAAGCAATCTTTCAAAATAAATAGATGATTTTCACATCGTCAAATTTAAAGATGCGTTACAATCACTGTAATATACACGTTTTCTACATGCGTAAAACACTTTTTTATTTTTTTACTTCCTCATATTTTTGGATGCTTACCAGTTCAGTAGAATATGTTACAAGCAGCTGATCTAAACAATGTAGGTTTCTAAGGTGTAAATCTGTTATTACAGTGGCATTTTGCCATTTCTAACGCCTTGTACGTACATGAACAGCAGAAATCTTGTCAGAAACAATTCTGACAGGCAAGAATATTTCAAATTGAGGCTTTTCACTAATACATTAAACATGGGGGCAAAATCCTGACGGGGAAAACAAGAGGCCCAATGGGCCTGCATCGCTCACCTGGTATTAATCTCATACTTGTAATCTTAAAAGTGGACTAAAATACAGCTACAGGCAGAATATCAGTGTTTGATTCAAAAGAACCTGTTAAAAGATTTAAATATATGACGCCTGTGACCTTGAATGTCGAACAAGGACATTAGGATGAAAGTGGGTCAAGGTCATTCATTTGACGAACTTGGTAGCCCTTCATCCTAACAAGTTACAGGCCCAATATCAGTACCCTGGGCCTTTTGGTTATTGAGAAGAATTTGTTTGAAGATTTTACAACATTTTACCCCTGTGACCTTAAAAGTAGGTCAAGGTCATTTTATTGACCAACTTGGTAGCCCATTATCCCAGCATGCTACAGTCCCAATATCAGTACCCTAGGCCTTTTGGTTATTGAGAAGAAGTCGTTTGAAGATTTTAACACTTTTGACCCCTTTGACCTTGAAAGTGGGTCAAGGTCATTCATTTGAACAAACTTGGTAGTCCTTCATCCCAGCATGCCACAAGCCAAATTTCAGTACCCTGAGTCTTTTGGTTGAGAAGAAGTCGTTTAAAGATTTAAAGAAATTTGACCCCTGTGACCTTGAAAGTTGGTCAAGGTCATTCATTTGAACAAACTTGGGAGCCCTTCATCCCAGCATGCCACAGGCCAAATTTCAGTACCCTGAGTCTTTTGGTTGAGAAGAAGTCGTTTAAAGACTTAAAGAAATTTGACCCCTGTGACCTTGAAAGTTGGGCAAGGTCATTCATTTGAACAAACTTGGGAGCCCTTCATCCCAGCATGCTACAGGCCCAATATCAGTACCCTTGGCTTTTTGGTTATTGAAAAGAAGGATTGTTGGAAGTGGTTTAAAGACATTTGACCCCTTTGACCTTGAAAGTTGGTCAAGGTCATTCTTTTGAACAAACTTGGTAGCCCTTCATCCGAGCATGCTACTGGCCAAATATCATCACCCTAGGCCATTCGGTTATTGAGAAGAAGTTGATTAAAGTAAAATATTGACGCCGGACGGCGGACGGATGGATGGACGACAGACGCCGCACCACGGCATAAGCTCACTTGGCCCTTCGGGCCAGGTGAGCACACATAGTACTTCTACCTTGCTTGCCTGTGTACAATTAAATTTCAACAGTTTAAAAATATATCTGGAGAAATGATGATCAACAGTTTAAAATCTAACCCAACAAGACCCACTATAATTGAGATAGATTTCTTCACCAGCAGCAGAGGTTATCCAAGTTCTTTTTATCAATACTCAAATTGATATAGCAGCTAATTTGTAGATCAATTTCTACGACTGAGTTTTAGATTAATGACAATCACCTTTGTCTTGTATATCTTTGTGTCGGTTAGATTATTATGTTAATCTTTACATTCACACCCAAATAATTATATTACAGTATCAATTGGTGTTCTACATCCAGTGCTTCAAGAAAATTGAATACCTTAGTTACTTTTTCTCTAACAAAGACATTTTTTGCACCAGGAAATAAAATGTAACATTTTTTAGTGGAGGTAATTTATCAATTATTTTAATCAAATTGAGGTGTGATACAACTACAGTAATTAGCTAAATATACCCCCTTTCAGCAGAAACAGTATAGCGTGGCTGCATGCAGTGTCTATCGTCTCCTATGTACACTGTAATGAACATGAAATTCTGACACAAATTCTGCCTCTGACAAACTGGGCTTCCTACCAATGAAATGTCATTATACACACATATTAATGATATGTATGTTAACTACATATGTGTATACGTGAAAGATCTATTCCACTTAATTAAGTTTTGTCATCTTAGAATTTCTGAAAGAAATATTCCGCCATTTTCACTATTCCCGCTTTAATCACCAAGTCATCCCCAGAAAACCCAAAGAAAACTTAAATGAACTGAAAGAAAAAGTATTTTTGCATAATTTACAGATTCTAAGAAAAACATGTTAAAATTTGTTATTGTATATTTTTATTGCTGATGAGGTATATATAGTTTTTCATCTTACATATCAATGACATACATTTTTCAAATAACTAGGTAGGAATTTTTTTTCAAATTAAAATTTTATTATGTTTTCTGCCTTTAAGATTTCCCAAGATGGTTCAGCAAGCGAATAAATTGAGGCAAGAATTGTGAAAATAAGTTTAAGATTTCATTTCAAATCTCAATAACTAAGAAAACAAATGAGGGATTTTCATTTACTGAGTGTGCTATTTGAGTTCAACTTGAAACTATAAATGTGTGGTAATCTTGCTGTATCATCTAAAATAGTGATAAATGATCTGATATCTACAGTATCTCTATGTAGTCAGACACTGGTGTTATCATTGGTCAATATTTACATCTAAATATAAACGTAGGTTACTACATGTACTGTACATGTTATCAATTTCTTTTGTTTGTTATTATATAAGTAGTCCTAATCTCAAATTACACAAAGTCAATAACAGATTGAAATTTGATAGCCTAATTTGATGAAAGAGAAAAACAGCATGAAAACCGCTAATAACAAAGTCAGATATTAAAATTACACAATCTATAATAAATACATTTGATATCAATACAACATCAATTATAAAAGGCATTTAATTAAGTCACTATTTTTTTTTTTATTTTCATCGTCAAACCATTTTTCTTCCTATTTCGTGAAAACGAAGAGTAATGATTGAAAACAACTTTGATTGCATGTAGTTCTGTATCTACATTGAAAATAACATATACTATTAAAAGTAAGACAATATATGAGATTGTCATATTTGCAGTATAAGGCCATAAAGTATGTTCAGGATCTACTCTTATATGCCTCGGCATGCTTCATTTTCCAATCCGTCTTTTCCGTACCTATACCAAACACATTGATTTGAGATTGATGCTTCAGATGAAATTTACATGAAAATTAATATCATGCGAATGACATAAAAATCTTCTACATGTACTTGTATATGTAACGCCATACCGAGTATATACACATAGCATGCTGTAATCTACCTACCATGTTTGTTATGTCAGATATTGTTTTCATGGGGTTCTGTTGGTATCCTCTTGAGTCAGTGTGTAGTTTCATTTCCTTCTATACTTGAACATTGGCTCGTGTTGGTGTTACTGCAAAGAGGAGAGGAGGTTTTCAGGACCCGTGTTTACGTAACAAAGAGTATATAATGTGGGTTACAGACAGAAGAACACATGTTTACGCTACAGTAAATGGGTTACATATACACATATTGTAAATAATCAAAAGTGGGTGTAAACACTTGGAATATATGTAACTCGGTTACAGATATACAGGTGATAGCTATAGGTACCGGTTAGGACCAGTACAGGTAGATATATATACTGTACCAGAATGGTGGAGTGAATGACAGAAATGGGATAGCTGTGTACATTTCAGTATAACTACCTCACTTATGAATATATATCTTATCATTATTTGAGTTAAACCTTGATAATCTGGAGCCTCATGAGCTTTTAAACACAGTCCTGAACTTACTGATGACCTATATAGACCCAAACTGTGGATCTAGCTTAAAACTGCAAGGAAATGTTTGCACATGAACGTCCATTATGGAGTTAACCTTACATTAGGTCTTCATGTTCACCTGCTTTAATAATTTTGGAATATCTTTGCTCCTTATATAATTATATTATGAAGTCATCTTATATAACAATATGGCATATTGAATAACAACAAAGCAAATTATCAAATTGACACTTCAGTCCCTGTAGACACGTACATAGGGTTTCACCTATTTCTGGATTAACAGTATTACCACTAGGAAGAATATGTAATAATCAATTTCCAATTTACATGCAACCATATACTATATGAAAATCTTCTGTGAACAATGCAGAACTATTCTTCACCTGTATATACCATGTTTATTAAACCCTATATTAACAGTGATACAACCAGTTTTATTACAAATTAATATTGCTTAAACTTATTACCCTGGTATATGGTGATATAGCTGGATTCAAGGCCGTGTAATACAAGGTTTCAGATACAGCATATATACATGTAGGTGACAATATTACAATGTGGTATGATACTTGTGGTCAAATCTGCAGCAGATGCTGTTGTCTGTTGATACTGTATACTGGGAAATTTCACCCGCGTCAAACATTCGCACTTCGCCAGAATGATCCATACTTGCACAGTGTTTATTTCCCCATCACATTTAAATACTATGCATATTATGTTGTCTACTAACATTCGCTGTAATGATAAATTGGCCCTAATTTCAGAGGGCGAAAAAAGGCCAAAATTAAACTGCAGCAATAACAATGTATGTACATTGATCAGATTGACATTTTGATTTCCTAACATTTTGTCACCATTCCATGTATTGGTATAATGTTATGTCATTATTCTATCCTTGATGTTGTTTTGTTATCAGCTCATTGTTGTTCTGACAAGAGCTTATGGGAAGCAAATAGGATGTTAATCTGGGATAATTCTGCCATAATCCTCTGTAATGTTATGTAGAAATTATGACATGTATTTAAAAAACATACAATTGTAGGCATGTAATAATCAAACACTGTGTCAAGTTTTTATCTGACATCACAGAATAGTTTAAAGAGAAAACACTTGTTTGTGGTGAATGGTCATACAAACCCACTTGTGTATTTGTGAAAGTATTCGTCTGCACAATAAACTTACAAGTGCTATCTACAACATCAGATCAGAACATAGTGGAATGCATTTATAATACCTGTATTATGTATACCATGGAACACACGTAAAACACAACTACAAAGTTAATCCAAGCTGGCTTTTTTTCTGTATCACATAACATCGTAGATAATATTCGGTTGTTCTCTAGAACTTACAGTCCAATATATTCAGATTCCATCTGAATTGTAACTTGATACCTGGATAACAATAACATATAGTACTTCTACCTAAATTGTAACTTGGTACCTGGATAACAATGACACATAGTACTTCTACCTAAATTGTAACTTGGTACCTGGATAACAATGACATATAGTACATCTACCTGAATTGTAATTTTATACCTGGATAACAATGACATATAGTATATCTACCTGGATTGTAACTTGATACCTGGATAACAATGACATACAATGTATAGTACATCTACCTGAATTGTAACTTGATACCTGGATAACAATGACATATAGTATATCTACCTTAATTGTACTTTATACCTGGATAACAATGACATATAGTATATCTACCTTAATTGTACTTTATACCTGGATAACAATGACATATAGTATATCTACCTTAATTGTACTTTATACCTGGATAACAATGATATTTAGTATATCTACCTGAATTGTAACTTGATACCTGGATAACAATGACACATAGTATATCTACCTTAATTGTACTTTATACCTGGATAACAATATCACATAGTATATCTACCTGTATTGTAACTTGATACCTGGATAACAATGACACATATAGTACATCAAAGTAAATTGAAACTTGGTACCTGGATAACGATTCCACATAGTACTTCTACCTGTATTGTAACTTGATACCTGGAAAACAATTCCACATAGTACTTCTACCTGTATTGTAACTTGGTACCTGGATAACGATTCCAAATAGTACTTCTACCTGTATTGTAACTTGATACCTGGATAACAATGACCCATATAGTACATCAAAGTAAATTGAAACTTGGTACCTGGATAACGATTCCACATAGTACTTCTAACTGTATTGTAACTTGATACCTGGATAACGATTCCACATAGTACTTCTACCTGTATTGTAACTTGATACCTGGATAACGATTCCACATAGTATTTCTACCTGTATTGTAACTTCATACCTGGATAACAACTCTGCCATCATGTATGTATATTATGCTCAATATGATCACTAAAAGGATTGTTTTGAATAAAAATAATAAATTTTCACATGTAAAATCTTTTGAGAGATGGATCAATATTACAGATCAAGTGCAGGTTGCATGACCTGTCTGCGTGTGTCAGTGATCAGACAGCACTGACTGTACACACTGGACCTGTTAACAAGTGCACACACAAAACATGTGAATATTTCATCACCATTGTTTTATTTACAGCCATGCTTGTTTTAATGATGTCTGTACTGAGCCTATAGCTTTGGTCTGGTCACCCCATGCCAGTGTACAGTACACTGTTTGTGTGTATTGGCTTTTAACCGAGATTTCTAAATGTAGATCAGGGATTAAGTTACCTGCATGTTTGAACACGGGGCACTTGGGGGCACTCGTTTCCAGCTGACTGCTCTCCTTGCCCAACACCTTTGTTGACAAGATTAGAGCAGCAGAGGTATACTACACTTTTACGTACTATATTTGTTACAGCTTAGCACTCTCAGTGATATTGACTCTACGATGATATCTTACTATTACACGACGTGATATTAAATTTTGAATAATAAAATGCAATGCATTATTGCACACTAGTAATAAATATCAAGTAATATTCCCGCAGGTTTTGAATAATTTACAAATAGCAAAGTTGAATGTTACAAAAAAAATAATCTTGCACTCTTAAAATCATGACCTTGACAAATTATTATAAATATCACGGAATTTATTCGATCAATATATGCGTATACAAATGTACCTTTTAATATCAACAACACTTGGTTTGTGGAATTCAAATTCATACCTTATTAAATATACAAACATGTTATGTATTGTATTCACCTCAAAACTGACAGCTGAATGTGTCTATATATACACACATCTATTCAATCCTTTAACCGATCAATTGTAAGCACAAACAGCTTATCTACAAAATTAAGTGCTTGGTCTGAAGTTTATAAAAGATTTACATTTCATATTGTGAAAAACTAGAACACTTTGATATATACAGGTCAGAAAGGGCACCAGAAAATGCATATAAATATATAGCAGACAGGTAAATGACAGTAGTATATATATGAGGTATTCAAACAGAAAGTGGAAAACAATTAAGGCAGCAGCATGCAGAGATCACTTATAAACCAGTTAGAAATCAGCAATAGAAACAAAATGACTTCTGAAAATTTGACTTATTACCTGGATATTATGATGTTAATTTGTTTTCCTAACAGCTATATTCATGACACTATTTAAAAGATACTAAGGTCAGATTTCCTTCAATGATGATAATTCATAAACATGTGGAGATTATATTGACAGACATTAGGCTTTATTTTCAGTTAAACAGCAACCTTGACCCTTGACCTTCATTGTATATCCTGCCCCCCCCCCCCCCCCAGACACCCTTCCCCAATCAAAATCAAATTCCCCCCAATAATGATCATATGTACTTATGGATGGAAATTTTGAAAAGCCATCAGGCTATGAGATCTCATGTTATCATCTAGATTAGAAAGATTTTTTGAAGAATCCTTGGCCAACTGCAGGCTAACACTCGAGAATTTCACTACAGATGTACACAATGTATACGTTACCTCCCTTTAGTTTCAGTTTTGATGTACAGTAACTGTGGTGGGATTAATTGGGCCTGGGATTTATCGCCAATCAGGCAGTCCAATGGGTTATATATATTAGCATGACTGTATTGTGATCACAGGTCCAGGGTTTGAATCCTGGTTTGACTTTGATGCATTTTTAGAATCTTCTCAAATCACAATAGTTGGTTTTATTTTTTACTTTATCTGTGTATATATACCTTTTTCATTTAAGTTCCCAGAGGTTACAGTTTCTTTCCAGAAATAATTCATTAATGTTATCTTCATGCAGGTAAAAAGTTTTTGATTTGTATAGCTACAGTTCTTAGCAGTGGTACAGAATAACCTGCTGCATATTAAATATAAAATCAAATGCTCAGCAGATCTAGACTTGCAATAATGTTAAATGTCTTCTATTCTAGTGTGTATCAACTGTTTCACTTCTTATTTGTTAGTCTTTCTATGTTTAAAGGTATGCATATCTCTACAAAATTACACAAATCTAACCAATAGCAGTAAGCTTTTCAGTGAATGTTCAATTCTATCAATTCACTTTTAAATATTTTTTCAATTTTCAAAAAAAGTCTTAATATTTGATGGCCTAGTATAAAATCGGTTGCCTTGAGATATACTGATTCTATATTGACCTTGTGTTCTAACTTACCTTGTGTACAGGAGAAGAGAAGGCTGACTAGTTATGGCTGCTTCAGTGACCTACAGGACAGTATGCGTAGTCCCAACATCCAGACCAATCAATAAATCCAGACACTTTGCCACCAAATCTGCCAACAATTAGAAACAGTTTTAGGTGGACCAATATATCCCGAACAAACATCTATATTCCCTCTGCTGTACTGCCTGTCTGACCATTGTCTATAGCTCTACATATTCACCACGCTGGCGATCTGTCTGATCAGTGCCTGTCACCATTAATATCGGTAATATGGCCAGATATTAACTATGAGTTGTTGATAAAGTACCGTAAATGTCAGGCACACCAACAGCTGAACTTCCACCAAGTCCTAGCTGGGTGTACAGCTTCTTCAAATCATAGGATATAGGATATCGATATATACACTGAGTCAACAGCAGATTTCTACCATTTATAAGATGTATACACTGTACAATATTAAACTTCTACCATTTATAGGATATATACACTGTATCAACAGCAAACCTCTACCATTTATAGGATATTCACTTAGTCAGCAGTAAACTTCTACCATTTATAGGATATACACCGAGGCAACAGTAAACCTCTACCATTTATAGGATATGTACACGAAGTCAACAGTAAACCTCTACCATTTATAGGATGTACACTGAGTCAACACAGTTCACCTCTACCATTTATAGGATATACACTGAGTCAACAGTAAACCTCTACCATTTATAGGATATACACTGAGTCAACAGGAAAACTCAACCATTTATAGGATATACACCGAGTTAACAGGAAAACTCAACCATTTATAGGATATACACTTAGTCAACACAGTACACCTCTACCATTTATAGTATATACACTGAGTCAACAGTAAACCTCTACCACTTATAGTATATACACTGAGTCAACACAGTAAACCTCTACCATTTATAGTATATACACTGAGTCAACAGTAAACCTCTACCATTTATAGTATATACACCGAGTCAACAGTAAACCTCTACCACTTATAGTATATACACTGAGTCAACAGGAAAACTCAACCATTTATAGGATATACACCGAGTCAACAGTAAACCTCTACCATTTATAGGATATATACACCGAGTCAACACAGTACATCTTTATCGCTTATAGGATATACACTGAGTCAACACAGTAAACCTCTACCATTTATCGGATATACACCGAGTCAACAGTAAACCTCTACTATTCATAGGATATTTCCTATACACCGAGTTGACAGTAAACTTCTACCATTGATATATTTTCATATAAATATTTCAAATGAAATGTACATAAAATGTATGGTACACTTTACTTTCATATGATCCAATTTCTAGTATACATGTATATCTTGGTAAATCATTAAAACATTTTTTTCTCTCAGCTTTTTGGAATTTGAACAAAGTCTTATCCATTTTTATATATATATATATATGCATGTACTGGTTAATATTTTTCATTAGGCAAATGATGGTCAATTTAAATGATATTCTGAATTACTGTGAACCACACTAAAATCCAAGATTAATTTAAAATCACTCAAGATTTGATAACGAATGTTATCTACACATAATATAACAAGACTCTGACACTTCATGTACTTTAAATTCTAATTAATTTTGTTTCAACAAAAACTATAAGTAAGAAAATGCTTTTTTGACATGTTATATTTGACGACAAATATAGCCACTAAATGAAAATGATTGATCATGAAGAGAAAAACTTTGATGATTTCCAACCATATTTGCATTTATTATCAAAGAACATAAGTTTGGTTTTAGGGTTTTCCTGATGATTGATTAATCAATATATATATATATATATATGAAAATGTTCCAAGGTGACGGCGATGACAATACAAAATGTGTTTGTAGGTATGAATAATGCAAGATAGGTACAGTACGTAACAACAAACCTCATCTGCATATATATAGTCTTGGTGAATAACTGTAGCAACCATGGGATTAGAAAATACATGTAATGTTCAATTCATCAACACACAAAAAATACATGTGACGATACCAGTATAAAATGCATATACATTTATGTATATAAACAACCCTGCTTTGATCAACTATATACCGTAAACATTTACAGCCCATCTTACGGAACCCACATGTTACAAGCATGTGCACATCTGATAATCTTAACAAAAGTGCAAGTCCAATATACAGTTGTATTTTTATTTGTATATATATCATATGGGTGTTACATGTAAAGGCATATACAGGAAAAGCCTAAATACAAAAAGAGAACCTCATTAATATATAAACGTTCCGTATAATGTTTACAGTGTTCATGGCCCCATAGATAGATGTTGTTGATATGTGATAAGTGGCTTTGAATGACTTCCAATCTCAAGCTGGACCACATCCAACTTAACAAAGGGTCTGCACTAAACCAATTTGCCAACAGTTACTTATTATAATGCTATGCTCCAAATCATCATTGAAACACTTAATAATGTGCTTCAATTCTTGTGTCTATAGCTAAACTAATTCAGTCTTGTGCCTCGGCCAGTTACCTAATATTGATTTCTGAGTCCAGCTACCTAAATTTTGCGTCAAGCAAAATGTTTTCTTTACAAATAAAACTGAATAAAACATCCTTATTCAATTTCAAATAATGCTGCATTGTTCTCCAAGTACAATCTGGAATGTATTTTTTTTCCATTTGGGATTCAAAATGTTGAAGAAAATATGAAAAAGATCAGAGAAGTTGTTTGATCTATGAGAATCAAGCTGAAATTGTGTCCACTAAAACGAAAGTCCTTTAATAATGATTTAGTGAGAGTGTTATATCTAGACCGACTTCAATTAAATCATACAGTATAAGTACTTATTTCTATCTTTTTGTTCCTCTTTTC